>NC_060239.1:1800000-2100000 GCF_021155785.1 Neodiprion fabricii
ACGAACAAGAATGCAAGAAAGATAAGATGAGAAAAGACAATCGTTTAATTTTTTTATCTCGTCTCACGAGACAGGCAAAGACGAACATGTCGATTAATTATTATCGAAGCAAAATTAAATCTCGCTGCACATGTTCGCAGTTGATGATAGATAGAGGGTCGAACGACGAACGGGCTCGTCGTCAGCTTTGCGCAACGTCGTTTGTATAGCTGGTGAAAGTAGAAGAAAAAATAGAAGAAGACGAAGAAGAAGAGGGTGAAGAGGGGCTTTACTAAGAAGGCAATTTTCATTTAGCTCCTACCACGTTGGTGGATACAATAAGGATGGAGGGTCGCTGACTCGGTTCCGAGAACGCGGAGCTGACGACCCTTAAATTCATCCTTCCGCCTTGGAGTCCTTGCGGAAAGTGTGAAGGAAAAAAAAGCAAGACGGAAAAAAGAGCGAGAATTTATTTTCCAAACCGCTGTAATCCACTACCGGACATAAATTGGAATTTTCTAGTATTTCGTGGCCGCTTTAACCCCCGCAAAACCGATTAAAGCTAGTCGCGTACTTTACACGGTTAGAAAAAAAATATGTCCCAGCAAGTGCGCCAAAATTTTTGGATCGATTTGACGATTTTTTGTAACGTATAACAAAGTGAAAAAAAAAATATGTAAAAATTACAAATTCATCGTTGATGATATGACGATTTGAATGTTAAAATTATAAAAAATTGTGTCGTATTCATCAACAGAAATGTAACAAATAACAATGATTTTTCTAATAGTTTACCTTTAACTCTACTACTACACTCTCATGTCAGGCCAACCACCCCTGCAGCTTCCGTTTTCGAGTTTATCGATCCCGGGCTCGAAGAAGAAGATCCCGAAGGACTCGGGTATTCGGAAAAGTTGGATGAGACGCCGGTGAGAAATTCGGACAAACGCAACACGGGCGACGGAGGAGTAATGAGAAGGGATAATTGTTGGTGAAATAACTCGAGCAATTTTCCCGCACGAGCTAAGTATACGCGGGACCAGGAATAAATCAGATCTCATACCAGCCCGAAACCCTTTTACCCGAAAACACTCCGCGAAGACGCTAATGAAAATTAACTACCCTTGACCGCCCGTCGGTCAGTTTCTGCGGATACTCCAAAAAGGGCGGAATATATATGTTTTTTAGAGTATGTATGCGCCATGCCGCCATTTTGTTATTAATTTCGACGAACAAAATTCAAAGATGTTCCTGAAATTATACGTAATAACGACCTAAAACTCAAATTGCTCCAAGCGCTCACATTTTCTTTGAAAAAAAAATTATAAAAATCAGTATGATTTTAAACTGATCAGACCCCCTTCCCAAAATTTTCAATCCAAAAAACTACATTTCTGTAATTCATTTCGGTATGTTTAATAGAATTGTTAGGATACGTTTATGGGTCAGTGGAGGTCTTTCGTGTTAGGTAATTCTGAATGTGAATCTCGGACCTGCGTACCCGCGAAGAATTTGTACGATAGCGTAAAACAAGGTTTATATAGGTGCGCATATAGCGTTGCAATTAGCGTAATCGGTCGTTTGAATAATTTCGCATTCTCTTAGTCAATATAATATGAACACCCGCCCCGTGAAATTGACATAGTTAATTTGAGTCGACGTGCGCACGGTATTGAATGTATCGTGAACAGGTTATATACACAGTGTCCGGGAAAAAAATAAGTAAACGAAAAAAAAAACAGGGATCGTTTGCGTAGTACGTATATTTGTACAGTTAACTCTAGTTTCACAAAAAAAAAAGGATTCAAATTTGTAAAAATGCCAAAATTCGTAAGATAAATAGATAAAAAAGGACAATGAAAATGAAATAACGAGTGCAAAACATGAGAGTCGGGTAGAAAAGTGTGAGGAAACTCATTTGCAGTGTATTTCGAGAGATGCTGCGGATTACAGAGGTCCCTGTCCCTGCGGAAGTTTGAAACTTGGCAGGATTTCAGAATCTCAGCCCATCGGTGAACGAAAGTACGGTTATAACGGGTTAAATAAAAATGAAAGACGAACCGAGACTCTGTTCGATTCGAATCATTTGCCAGGGTAATCGAATAGTTGAAATTCCCCGGATTTCACTCTGCGGCAGTATAAACTTCCTGGTGCATAAATACGGCATGAGGCCTGCCACTCTGTGTGTGTATAAATAGCGAATCAGCGATTTTCGCGAGATGCGTGAAATTATCGAGACTAACGCTAAAGTGCGAATGAATGAATGGAAGAGGAAAAATCACTTGAAGAGAAAATACACGGCGAGGTTGGTAAGAATTACGACGGCCATGCGTGGAAGTACCCTGTGCAGCTACTGCGGAGGCGGAAAGTTGTCCATAAAGCAACACCCTCGAGGCCCGGGGGTTTTGGGGGTTGAAAATTCCACCCGGTCCTCCGCTGGCAATACGCCTTATACGCGACTAGACGTACAGCATTAGCTACGTCAGCTACACGGCATTAGGCACACGTGGTCCTCCCTTAGTAGCGAGCAGAGGGACGTTGCGAGCCGTAGGACGACGATATTCCCGGGTAAAACTAATTCCGGGATAGAGTTGAAACTCGGCAGGACTCCTGCTCGCTGCGAAGATCGCGTGCCCGAGTTTCTCAATTCCATGCAACAAGGTCTTGATTAAAAATTAGTCGCATACGAATTGGCCGATTATCTTCGAAGCTGAATTTTCGGCTATCAGACCTTCGACGATGGTGCAAATCGTTACTAAACCATTCTTGCCATCGCTGTGTTTCGCATTAAATATCGCTCGATGATCAAAGAGCACAGGAAATAATCGCAGGGTTAAAATTAAATCGCAAGTGGGCCAATGGCGGCCATCTTGATTTCGCGATAGCGCGGCCGAGTTCAGCTCTGAAATGTTGATCGACACTTTTGCTATTATTTATTCATCAGATTTTATAAGCTTTTCAACCGATTTATATCCATGCTTTTTTAATACCGTTATCGAGTCGAATCGGGCCAATTACTTGTCAAATTTTTTCTCCCCACAACTCTTCCACCCTGTAATTAGACGGCGATGTGAAGAGGACCCTGACACGACGGACTGCGCCTCTTTACTTTACTTTTTGTCGTCAATTTACCGCCGTAGCAGCAAAAGCAGCAGAAGCAGCAGCTATGCAGGGCACTACAGATATTGGGTTGGTACGCTAACGCCCGAGGCGACGAAGCACTCGACGAATCGTCTATAAGGAGCAATAATGTCGAAAGACGCCATACGTAGCGAGTTCAAATCGCTTCGATCGCCGAGTCAGCAGATGCACAGATACCTCGAATTTCAGTCTAAAACCTCCCTAGACTCGCAGATCTCGAAAGAGGCCGAGGAAACTTTACCGCAAGCTAGTTCTGTACATCGTAGATGTATGTGGTAACTATGTATACATCTTGTCAACAAGGACCCGACCACCTACTACCTTTACATACGCAGCGTTGCTACCTTTACGTACATGTTGTGAATTTTCCTTATACAACGTATTTCCCTCCAGCTACCTGCGCATTTCGAAAGTTGTTTAATTAATTAAGTAGATTTTGTGCACGGAAGGAACTTCATTATAGCCATAATCTTTTCATCAATATATTATATTGATCTTTTCAAAGATTTCGGGTGAGCTAAATTCTCACGAGACACGATAAGCTCCAAATCGTTGTTCGAAACACGTAAATGCAATATCTTCGCCTCGAAAAGATGTTCTGTTTTCGCATGTGCGTTTGTGCAGTGTTGCCATTGAAAATTTAAAATTTTACGTTTCACAATGGAGGCGATATTTTGCAACGTGGGCATAAATACTCGGTGTACAAATACAGCCGTTCGTAAAATTTTGATAAGAATGGGGCTAAGAATGGAAAACTTTTTAAGCCTACATATCATCGGTTGCGCGGAAAAGTTATCGCTGGAGGGTGCGAGGTGCGAGCGAGTTGTGTGTATACGCATGTATAGGTATGTATACACGGCTGAAGTTCGTTTGACCGATAATCGATACTGTTGCGATTATACAGCATGTTTCACGTTTTCATTTAATATACGAGTAACGCAGCTTCGTACGACGTATTGATCATACCCAAGAAACCCACGAACTCAACTAATATGTCCCACGCGTGATTTAAGGGTACACAGAACGTGTGCTATTCTCCGTTTCTCCCTCTGGCATTGTCTCTCTCACTCTCTCTCTCTCTCTCTCTCGCTCTCTCTTTCTCTCTTTGTCATAAATCTAACAAGTTATACAACAACTCCGGAATATCACCGTCATCTGGAATACCCCGTAGTGCGGCGAGAATTAGCTGGTTAAAAAAATTTCACAATTTAATCGTAATTGCGCGATATCGTGTTTTGACATATTTCGACTCCGAATACCCGCTGTAGTGAATTTTTAACTAAAATATATGGCACCATCGAACGCGATGCGTGGCTGATTTAATGCAACCTGCATGTATACTCTCATTCAATATACCAGAAGGTATTAAAAAAAATTATAGCTACGACGTACAACAGACGAGAAGCGACGAGAGAAAGACAATCTTCTCCACTGCAAATTTTTTTTGTCGCAGTAATTTATTTCCGTGATTATTCTCTTTATTTTTACTTGTTTTTACCAGCGCTTTTTGAATAAACTTTAAAGTAGGTTCGCCTGGTTACATGCAGCCTATTCCACCGCCATGGAAGATTACGCATGGTGGCGCTACCTGGCGAGGATTTATGCATCGTTGATTTCTCTGTAGTTAAAATGACGGTCGGTAAGTATGTAGATCCCGTGAGGGTAGAACAGACTGACTAAATCTATCGTAACCTGACAACCTGCTTGACATAATCTCTCACAACCCCGAAAACAACACACAACGTACACATCCTAACCTAATTTTGTTTTAAATCGTAAACTTGGTGATATTTGACAAGATACAAAAACCAGAATCAATTATGTCTCTGAGAAACGTTGGGAAGAAAGTGACGCAGACAGACTTGCGTCGAGTTATGAATGAGCACAAAAAGAAGCTGACCACAGTGACGAGAATCGAATCATCAATCGCAAAATATCCTTTTATGTAAAATAGAATAAACATCATACTTTACGATTTTTGCATCCCCCTCTCATCGCTATAACTTGACTCGTATATTCCCTTATGAATGTAAGCACGTACACAGATTCGGGTCAGCTGATATGCATACTCTGCAAGACACTGGTGCGCAGTGAAGCGGTATGGAATATCCACCTGAACTCCAAGATTCACAAAGAAAACATCATCCTCGCAAAAAAGGAACATGTCGAGCCTCCCAAACCTGCTCCGATCGCTCCACACAGTTTTAAACGGCCTACCTCATCTGCGAATGTGGAAGTACCGAGCAAAAAGTTGAAGAGTATTTTGAAAAATGGCCCTGCAGTGTCATCTGCACTGCCTGATGATTTCTTCGACAAAACCTCCGCATCTAAACCTCCTCGTAATGTTCACGAGGCCAAAACTGAAGTGACAAAGGAATCGGCGGAAAGTGAGGATGTCGAGATGGAAGAGAAGGAGGAGGAGAAGGATCTCAGTCAGACTCAGCTCCCAGAGGGCTTTTTCGACGATCCTATCATGGACGCTAAGGTGATGTAGACTTGGGTGAAAAGGAGCTGGTGATTGACTAGAAAAACTTTAAATAGTTGAGGCAACGTCACGAAAACTAAATTCTAACGAGCCGATAGATTCTTGGATATACTGTTCAGTGAAAAAGAAATGGTCGACGGTTCAGCCCAAGCGAGGGCTCTCCTCAGAACGCATTATTCAATGCGAATCATCTTTAATGATCTCGGGCCAAAACAACAACCCCATGGTTTTTACTTACCCATACATCCAAGAATCTATCATTTCACCAACATTGAGGTCAAGATAGTATTTCCACTAAATTCTACTTCTCAGCTAGTTTCTCACTGTCTTGAATACATTTTCGACAATAACCGTTGCTTGTTTTGAGTGAATATTCATATTTAAGGTTTCTTGGTTTTTGCAGGTAAGAAACGTCGAGTACAAAGACCCGATTGAAGAAGAGTGGGAAAAGTTTCAAAAAGAGATTAAAGAGGAGGCTGCACAGTCGGCTCAGATCATAGCGGATGATCAGGAGGAAGCGACGACCGAGAGGCAATTAGACGAAATAGAGGAACAGATGCGACACTGGTCTAGGTGAGGAAATCTCAAATATTCTTCAAACCTTTTTGCCACCAAAATTTATACGGAATTATTACAGGTTTCTTTCAATTTTCTTACCTTGATCGAATCTGTTGTTTTCTCAGGGTCCTAGAGTTGGAGCGACGCAGGGAAGAAGTGCTGGAGCAGGTCGAGAGAAAGAGCATAGCTGTAGAGGAGGAAGTTTCCAGCGGAGACGAGGCTGAGTTTGACGAGTTCCTCGATTGGCGGGCTAAAAAATCGTACAAATAATGAATAAACTTGTCACGATATCGCCGAGTGTACATTATTTTTTTCATCTGTAAATACTCTCGTAATTGTCTGTCGTACTCGCAAGGGTATACGAAATTCACGTTGCTTTAGCGTGACAAACAATTCCCCAGTTGTATAGAAATTGAGTCTGAATAATCTGATATGAAAGAAATAAATTTTCATAGAACAGTTTGGAGAAATCGAACTGACCAATTCTTTACTCAATATAAACTCACTTTTATTGTTATTTTATTCTTTATAAACTTGTCGACCATACCTTGTTTAAAAGCAAGGAGCTCAGCTTCGCGATGCGTTCGTTTAAAAACAAAGACCGGCGATCGGCTCGACAAAATGGAGACTGCCCGGAGAAAAATCTTCGATAATTTCGGCTAACGCGACGTCATTCGCTTCCGAGACATTTCACGAGTAACACGCACTTCGACGATTCGAAATCCAGAGCCCTCTGATCAGGCTGTGAAAAGAGGCAGGTTCAGTGTGTTCGGTCCAGAATTTGCACGTTCGTTTTAGTACACAAACCATGGACGCTTGACCTTCACGAAGACAGGACTTATTGAAATTAGAAAAGCCTGCGAACATTGAAAGTGAGTTGTTTGTCTCGTTTTCATTGCTGCGGTAAATTTTAGCGTTTACTAGTTCTATTTGGTTTATCGATTCACGTTGGAAGAAACCGGTGATACGACGGTTTGTTGAATCGCGCTTCACAATTGTTTATCCGCTCGCGGATCGCGGAACGGTCTGAACATAGCTGCAACAAATTTGTACTTCGCGTCGTTCGCTTTTTTTTTTTCTCTCGGCGTCATTTCTAACGGCTAGTTGTAAGAAGAAGTTTATCGGGACGTTTAGCTGAAAGACGAGGTGTCGAACGAGCATCGAAGAATTCTCATTCGGAAATTGCTGTACTTGGGATCCAGAAATGTGCGATGCAGCGTATAACTCATCGTAAATAAGCCTCTGTAAGTATTAATTTATGTACTATGCCGTTGCGAGTATTCATGCAAGTTCCGAATCGACAGTTGTATCCAATTCTTTCGAATTTCTTCTTGCGGATCGATACTGTGAGCCTGCATTGCGTATTTTATCAAATTCTTTTATATAATTATTATATACATTCTTATATATAATGCTGCGTATCTTGGAAGTAATGACGAAGTGATGCGTTCGAATGTATAAAATGCAAGCAATTTTTTTATCGTGGATTGTTATTCAGGCCTTTTATTACGTTTATGAGAAATCTAAGCAGCTTGAATTACGTGTTTGTAGATTTTGGAGGTGAAATATTGACAGTGCATTCTCATGGTTTACCTCATTAGAAGAATTAACTGCTGTAACATCAGTCAAAATTAGAAACTGTCCGAATTACGTGTCCTGAGCGACAAATCTTACGTAAGAAAAGTTATACGAAAACCGAACAAATTGTACTACCTCTGAGTGAAGAAATACAGGTAAACAATCGAACTATTTTATAGTACAATCATAATCCGTTTTCTGCGTTGAAAAATATTACTATTACTTCCATATAGTATAAATATTTGTTAAAAATATTAGTATGATTTCAGCGCTATTAAACGGAGACACATTTTCAAGATACAATACTAACGAAATATTGTTTTCTTTTTACCCCTGATTATACAGAACTAAACCATCTTCAGCACTGTTGATTGCAGTTGGCAATGATCTGAATTCAGTAACCCGATCAACTGATTATTTAAAACGAAGTGATAATAAAACCAAATGACTTCAATGAATAACAATGAAAGGTGTGTAATCGAAATGATTGATTTATTTACCCAGTGACTTTTAATCGTCCATTATTTCTGATATTGATTTCTACTCACATATTCAATTCATTTGTGGTATCTATGCCTCCGATTAGCTAATTTTAAAGTTAACTTATACACGCACAAAAAAAAATCCATGATTTTATCAAAAAAAAAATAGATTGTTAACACAGACAGCCTATAGCCGCATGAACTCTAACTGAATAAATGATGTACCTGAATTTTCTGTCTCATTGTCATTTCAGTGCATCTAGTGAGACTTCAACACCAGACCAGGACAGATGTAACGTGAGCAAGGTGTGAAGTATGGGAGCAGCCATGAGAAGGTGAGAATATTTTTTAAATACTAGTTCAATAACTCGAGATGGTACGATTGCATCTGAATTTTTATGTTAACGAAGCATGAATAAATGCAAGAAAATGTAGCGATAGGTATGAGTACAAAAACTATGAATCTATTGCATAACAGGTTCCGCACTCTTTACGAAATTAATTCGAACTTCCTTTTTCGCTTTTTCAGAGTTAAGCAGAGACATCCGAGTAACTTCTCCATTACTCAGCAACGTTGGTGAGTTTGCATGCGTTAGGTTACGGGTATTTCCCTGGGACTCCTCCATCACGTGGCGTGGCGGTAACAATTGTTATATGAATGTTCGATTTCTTACCTGCATGGACAGGCTCATTCATGATCGCAACGATGCTTGACTTCAAGTTGGATAATTTTTATTTTTTTTTGCTGCAGTTGACCTATTTTACCGTAGTCACTCAAAGTTAGAAATTTTGCACGTTGCCGAATGTGGAATGAGCATCGCGACAGGTTACCATCACTTACTCGATATTCGCGAAAACATGTATGTTTAGCTACAGATATGATTACCTACGTATGTTTGAATTTTCAAATCACGTCGTTTAAGTGCTGGATACGCCTGAGGCTTAAACATATTCCAATGATTGTTTACATTTCAAAGTCTGGCACAACGTAACATATTCAACTTGCACGATATATTTTGAATCATTTTCAATTTTTTAATACTCTGCAACTGTCGTACAACCACAGGCTTAGCTCGCTTAGAAAAATGCTGATTATCATACAGGATGTTTTTAATCCATTTTACAAAAGGTTGATGTACCGATAGTCAGCCAGCAATCACTAAAATAGTACTTTCGCTGACTACGGTACAAAAACATTTTGCTCCCGACAGGTAACCAACGAAAAAGTAAGTCACAGTGACCACGGCGCAAATGAGGAAGAATGATGTGTGTTGGAAAGAATGGAGAATCGTTTAGATCGAATATAGGTAATCGGGTAGGTATGTGGTCGTTTTGGGATCCGTCGCGAGGCTTAATGTATGTAGAAGTGCGTGAGAATCTCTTTTCAACATTTCCGTTGGGTGGTTCCGTTGGGAATCAGACAAGGGTAGGAAGGTCGCGATGTACCGTGATGTTACTAACTTTTGTAATCCACAGCGTCAAACGATCACAGTGATTTTCCTCTAGAAGCACGCGAAAGACTCGGTATCAGAGTCTCCAAACTATTAGTGAGCCTTCAAGTTTTAACGAGGTTCAATTACCCATTTCTTGTCGCTCTGCAATCATTTTCCAGTCGTTGTTCAATTTAATTATTTAGTCATTGTCGATAACCATTTCACTCGATTGATCTCTGTGATCGTCTGAATGGGCAAAACGCATCTCTGGACCATCTATCGCGTTCCGTGGTACGCTAGATGGGGAGAGATGCTGAGCTCGAAGACTTCGCGTCGAAGAGGACCGCCGACCGCCACGCCACACAATAATGCATGCCCTCCAACCTCCCTCCCAGACTTGACTCGCATCTCCGAAGACCAATTCGCATCGCAATGTGTCGGATTCAAAAAGACACAGATACGGATTGGATTTCTACAGAATTTTGCGACAAGTCCTAGATATTTAAGGTTTTTCGACAGGTTAATCGGTCGCGCCATTTTGCGCGTAGATTAATCACGGGAATCGGACGCGTCTTCTGCTCGATGATTGATAATCAGGGTGGCGACAAATCGGGAACACTGGGGAAACCCGGAATAGTCGGGGAACTTTGTCCGTCGGAAAAAGTCAGGGAATTATGATGTACCATAGGGAAGAATGCACTTTTTTTATAAATTGTTTTCAATCTTCAGCTATGCTTCGTAAATTCAGCTAAGCCACCTTTCGGAAATGGTATCGATCAATTTGTAATTATTCATGTGAAACGAAGCAATATTACGTGTTTTTTAGAACCAAATTTATATATTCACGGTGCATAACTTCTGGATTTTTTGGCCGTAAAGGCATACAGGCCCATCATCACCCAAGTTCCGTGGGTAAACGTCAGGGACTTCTAAATTTTTTGACGGGAAAAGTCAGGAGAAAAGTTAAGGAATATTATACTTGAGCAAAATTGTCGCCACCCTGATAATGCTAATCGATCGATCGTGCCTTTTGCTTAGCGATTTCGTAATCGGTATGTAAAAAAGTATAAAGCAATCTCGATGTGCGAAGCTCGCAGCTCTTCGATCAATTTTTTTTTACCAACAACTGAGTTTTCAAGCTTCAGTTGACCGTGCCTGTTGCGCGTTGATGCGATACTTTTTAGTTCTGAGAGAAAGTGCGGCATTGTCAGGCTGGCAGCCAATCCACGGGGATAAAAATCGCAGAGTGTACAGCGATAACGGAGAATCTTGTCGTTAGTATTTGCGAGGTATGTCGGAGGTGTAAGGGAAAAAAAGGTTAGGCTATTGAAAGTAACGTGGGTGGTTAAAATTTGCACAGCATATCGTGTTATGTATTATGATTTTATTAAAATTGATTCAAAGAGTGGTTATTACGATATAATATACGAGGTCTTTAAATACGCAGTTTTGTAAGCTAAAGTAGTATATGAATATATATATATATATATATATATATATATATATATATAATATATAAAGAACTATGATACTAAGGAGACTAACAATAAGTCTATGTAATCGAGAATGTCACACAATTATATAATAACGCGTGTTAGTTTTATATTATATATATATAAAATACGAGAAGTGAAAAAAGAGGGACTCGGGTCCACTAGGCTGATAGCTATAGGTATAATAATCTTGTTACGCCCTATGAAGTTACTTTATCGTTACACACGCGTTACGCGAAGGTTATTGTTTTTTATTCTCTTCTTCTTAATTAAATTCGCTATAATGTGTATATTGTATATTCAGCTACACAGTATTATGTATATCACGTGGTATTAAGCATTTTTTTTCATATTTTTTCTTTCTCTATGACGCATGTAGTATATTATAGAATTATATAATATCGTTAGCTGGGAATCTATAATAATATATAATCGTCTTCGTTATTATAATATAATACGTGAAATTCTTAAAACTAATATCTAATACAAATCATGGATTGTATTTACGTAGAATCAATATTATATACATATACTAGGGTGTGTCGAAAGAAATTTTTTTTTCTCTCGGAAACAGGTTCGAAAGTTTCATTTAGCTACAAAAATACGTGCGTTAAAATTTGAGTTCTTAATATTAACGTTAAGAGGTCGCGCATTGCACTTTTCTATTTTCCAGGAGGAAAATGGTCTCTGCTCCTCTTGATCTCAATAACTAGCTAAGGATGCGCCGTACAAAAAATTCACAGACATGTTTTTACAGCGAATGGAACGTTCTACAAAAAAGGTCTCTTATCATTTTATAATAAATTTACTCTTTCAAAAGTTATTTGAGGTTAAACATTATTCAAGTACCTTGAGTAACTTTTGAAAGAGTAGATTTATCGTAAAATGATACGAGACCTTTTTTGTAGAGCGTTGAAGTTGAATAAAAAAATATATCCGTGAGTTTTCTGTACGACGTATCGTTACCTAGTTATAAAAAAGATTTTTCCCGTGTCATTCTTACGACAGATAGAAAAGTGCGATGCGCATCCTCTTAATGTTAATATTAAGAGCTGGAATTTTAACAGGGGTATCTTTATATCTAAATGAAACTTTTGAACCAGTTATAAGAAAAATAAATAATCTTTTTTTGTTTACACACCTCAATATATAGTATACGTAAATAAATGTATTATAGCTAATATCATCAATTTACTTTCCATTTTTATGGTCCAAACTATATCTATTCATCTATATACTTTATATTTTTTCTATTATAGTATAAAGTAATCTTCAGACTGAAATAGACTGTGTCACAAAAGTTTTCGCGCGACATTGGCATAGTATAGGTATAATGCAGGTAATGGAGCTTGTTGGAAATATTAATTTCTCAGGCATAAATACGAAACTAGTTACGGCTAATCGCCTGTATATATTTCTGAAACCCGAGTTCTATCATCGATTCGTATTTATGTATATTCAAGCAGAATCAGTGTCTGAATTTCTTTCTTCAAGATTCTCTATATTACATACAGAGTACGTCTGTTTTGTTTATTTATTCATATTTCATAAGGTAGCAAAATTTCTGCTCATCGGATCATGATTCAATTGTCTTTCTGTCTCGCTACATTTCTCTAGTAAGTTTTCATCATTTATATAATATAATATAGAGTGATTTGATGTGATTATTTATACCGCGTAACAATGTCAATCACAGACACGAATTGGACTAGAAGTTTCTATGAATAGTATAGCATATGTATATATATATACATATTGTATATTATACGTCGTTATAATATCGCCGTATCTATAATAATAATAATAGGTATATAAATAGCTCTAGAAAAAATTAATCCAACAGTTTAAATTGCGCAAGTCTATACGTATAGTATATATTTTATATATATAATAATAATTAATCATAATAAAAATTGCGTTTATAGTCATGTAGATAATACAAGTGATATAAAGTGAAGGGTGCAGCGGTGAGAAAAAAAGCTTTGGCTCTAATTATTCGTACCGTCGTAATACGAAATTATCCACCGTATATAATGTGGAAAACATAACGAAAAGCTGAAATGTGAACGTTGTATAATGATGTGTGAATATATATTATGATCAGGTCGCCCAGACACTTCCCCATGATTGGGCTACCCGATATACATATACGGGTGTATTTATAATTTAATATTCGTATATAGACGTTTTTCACTGAAGCACGTTTTCATTCTTATTGCGTAATATATATGTATACAATATCATATATTTCATATCATACAAATATTCACAGATTAGCTTGAAAATAGGTTGTTCAGTGTTTTCGTTTTTTTTTTTTTTGTTTTTTTTTTTTCTTTTTATTTTTTCTCGTGTCGTATATATTTCTTTGAGCGGCAAAATTGTGAAGGGTGATTTCTAAAAGATTGCAATTCTCATTCTAGAAGTTTTATATACTAGCGAATTTCTAATTCAATACAAGGCTGATTGTGATGTTGTTATAAGATCTAGTGACATATTATTGTTTATTTATGTTTATTATTTGACAGACGTCGTTAATTAGGTACATATTTCTACTATATTTTTTTTTTTTTTTGTTTTGTTTTTCTTCTTTTGTATAGATATTTAGAGGCATAGTTAAATTTACGCATGGCAGGTTAAACGGTCCTTATTGTATGATTCGATTGAAATTAATCGAATCGACTTTTTAGTTTGAAGAAAAAAAAAAAAAAACGACTTCTTTTTCATAATATAAACCGTCCTCGGTTTTTGTGATCCAGTATTTTTTTTTGCACGAATCTCTTCATTGCTTTGGAACGTTGAAGTGAGATGTGAAAAATTTTATCGTTTCGTTTATCGACGATTTGTTTGAAAAAGAGTAAGGACGTATTCGACGCAAGAAAACGATTATCCTCTCGAGGAAAAATTTTCTTTGGTCCCCACACTGAATATATGATTTGTCAGAGTCAGATATTTCTTCGCTGAATGAATATCGCTCGAACCGCGGTATTTTTTTTTTTTTTTTTATTCATTTATTTACTTTTTTTCATTTTTTTTCCCCTCACCGTGATTTTTTCATTACTTAATCGTTACAACATCGAGTATATTATTTAATTATACGTAATAATTAGCGTAAATAATTCATCATGTGTATTCAGCCTCGGGTTTAATTATTTGATTATTCAATTGCGAAACATCCGCGCGACTTACTATTGACAAAAATTAAACGATATTCCGAATAAGATTTTTGAAATAAAAAATTATTATCGTTCAACTCGCGCAAATATCGTGCATAGTTCGCATTAATTAATTGCAACGCTTTATACTTCTAATCTGCACTCTTTATCGGGGTGTTATTCTAATTCTGACCAACTGATCGTAAACAATTGAATATATTTATCTACTCATCGGCTGAATCGAAGAGAGCTTTTAGCTGTAACCTAAAACTTCTAAGTGAAAATCTTCCCCTAATTTTCACCTGCAGAGTTAGGCCAGCCGCAAAAACTGAACGTTACTAAACTAATCAAGCTATACAAAAAATTTTACTATTACACGGTGATTATATATTATCGATTTTCGATAAAGGATTAGAAAACTCTTCTATCGGTGCTTTAATAATATTACATATAACTGCAGAAATTCGAAACTGTAGACGGTTGAATATACCGAAATTGTTTTACATCATTTCTAAGCATACATAGGCATGTATCATAGGTATCGATTTTAACATGTCGAAATATTCGTCGTGGTAATCACAATGTAGCGCAGTTACTACGCGCACCATTAAGTAAACGATATATATAATACAACATATATACATATATAAATATATATATATATATTATATGATATATAAGTATGTAATAACAAATTGTACCGTCGAAAATTGCCATTATAAGCTTATTGTTATGTATTTTTTTTTTATTTTTTTCTTCTTACTCGTCATCGAAAAGTGTACATAGTTAGATTACGTGGGACGTATGTTTTTTACCATAATATACGCGGTGCGTGTTTATGTGTTTAGGTAAAAAAAAAAAAAGAAAAAAAAATGGTAAAATGAAAACGGAACGTGACATTTAACTCGGCACAGAAGAGTTTTTTATAAATATATCGTTACATGATTAATATATTTTGGGATGAAAATTTCTATATCAAAAGCGCGAGTGTCTAAGTTCGAAGGTTAGTTTTGTTTTTCACATTGTAAAATTCGTCACTTTTTAGATTCCGTCGAGCGTGATGATTACTTCAACCCACTTTCGTCCTCTGGTCCCTTGCGAAAATGACAACTGTTAGAGTTATTGCAAAATCAATCGTCTCTTACGAGGGACGATTTAACCTTTATTATTATACCTTCAGTTTTGAGAATTTAGTAATCATGGTTCGATAATAATTCGCCATTATTTATCTATATTACGTACTACGCTTAAATACTAATTGCGTGCGTGCGCGGGTGCAGATTTATAATTTTATACTTCGCGATTTTGTGCCAATTGATTAATTATTCTTATATATAGCGGTGCCCGATTAGGTGATGTTTGGAATTATCTCAAGTATATCAAGGTCTATTCAAAACGCGCTTATTTTATCTACGTAATACTAGATTATGAAATAATGTTATTCCGTTTGCGTACAGAATAACCATCGAGTAACGGTTTAACAATAATATATTGTTTGACGAAATTAGTTATCAATAGTATTATAATTAGTTATAATGTTTCGAAAAAATTATCGCGACGAACTAATCGTGCAAAAACTGCGCAAATTGAGAAACTGTGCTGAACTGTTTAGTATATATTAATAATATGATTTATAATACGGTATTATAATCATGCGGCATGAAGAATATAGAATGGCTGATTGTACGCATGATTCGATTATACATACGTACATATATATATACATATGTGTATGTATATAAAGTTTTATAATTGTCAAGCAAAGGCCAACGCTGATTAATTTTGCGCTGTAATTTTCATTTCTCTCGCAAGTATGTATTATTTATGCAGACTCACGATAACAATAATAATAATAATAATAATCGTATTAAGTAACGCGTCAATCTCACATACCGGACGACGAATCATTTTGTGACGCTTTAAAATTTATTTGCGTTCTTGCATCGGAAAATAATGGAAAAAAGAAAACATAACGAATGTTGATTTATCTGCATTATTGATCGATCCGTCTACGCGACGGCGGCGTCTTGAATTTCGACGGTTATGTTACTCGGTTGCGTTGCTGGTGGCGATTTGTTTGATCTCGTTGATGTTGCCGATGCATTTCCTGTGCTTCCTCGACTTCCTCTTCTTGACCCTGTTCGAGATCCTGCCAACATATCCCTAAATATTAACGTTGTAGCTGTTTGATTATTACCGGTAATTTTTTACTATACATGTGAGTGTTAAAAATTCAACGATCCGTACGTTTTTTTGCTCACTACGCGACGAAATTTTAACGATATTTTTAATAAACTTTACGTTAAATCGATTCGATTATTGGTATACAAAGTGCGAAAAATTCTTCATCCATTGTTTTCTGTTTAACCGTTGAGTAGAGTGAATTTAATTTTGCAAAATTATTGTATATTTGTGAAAGCTCGATTTTATTATACTTATTACCGGAAATCAGTCATATTTTAGCTTCTTCGATCCCGTGTACGTTAGAAGAGCGATTGTTGAACTTGTAATTTTACGGACGCTTCATGGGAGAAAAAATTGACCGTCGTTGAATTTTTGTATACTTAAAATCAATTTGCTATTTTTTTTCACTTGATCGAATCAAGTCTGCAGTTATTCAGTGGAACGCTTCATATTACATAACTTCTTCGAATTTTGATCGATGTTGGTTACTTTTTTTTCACCTTACACGATCCTTCACAGTTTCAAAAATCGTTATTCAACCTGTAACTTTTTTTTGCCACATTTCCGACAATCTCGAAGTTATACAATACGTAATATAAGAGCCTGCAGAGAAATGTTTGGTATGAAATAGCGAGAAATTCGTATTTCATCCGTTAACCAATATTCGATATAAGTCAGATAATATGTATACAGTGTTTTATAAACCCATGCATTCGTGCGGAAATTCTTACTACAGCAAGCAACTAGCTTCACGGATATAATATGACTTTGACGATCAAAAGATTCGTTCCCTCAATCTTTTCTCTGTACTTTTCAACTGATCGGTCATTGCGG
Organism: Neodiprion fabricii; assembly: GCF_021155785.1. Taxonomy (NCBI): domain Eukaryota; kingdom Metazoa; phylum Arthropoda; class Insecta; order Hymenoptera; family Diprionidae; genus Neodiprion; species Neodiprion fabricii. Next base: position 1,817,320 of record NC_060239.1, read on the forward strand.
TTTAAACATTAGTAAGAAAAAAAAAAAATAAATAAACAACTTAATCGAATCCATAAGTGGATAAGGATGTCGATACATTATTATAACACGGTCGGAAAACCCATTTGAAAACGGCAAAAAAAATCTCGATTCAACTCGTCGAAGTTCGTTATGTCTCGACATAACTATTTCTATTCGAATTTTTGATTGATGGATTTTTTTTTTACAAAATTTCAATTCAACAAAAATTCAACTATCTGAAAAGTTTGTTTTGCGATGATGAGAAAATTTATCCAAAACGCCGAATAATCCCGATAATTTATACAGCGACGAAATTTTGCACAAAATTGTAATCAACGGCCGTAACGAATTTATTTATAATTATTCTTCTGATGAAAAAATCTCGAACAAATCTCTGACCATATACCATCTACGATTCTATAGTGTGTATATATATATATAATCTATCAGTAGCTAATAGGGTATAAGGTCGTTATACACAACAGATGCGAATCTATATAGAAAAAGAAAGGTATACAAGAGAAAAAATAAATAGGCAGGTATACCATAATCAAGATAGTATAGAGGCATCTAGATCGATCGAACAGATAAATACAGAATCTATGTTAGTACGAGTATATATAATATATGTATATATGACGGTAAATACGTACTAGTTTATTTCAGGATAGTAGGTATATATATATATATATATATGTATATATATGCATTAGTAGAAGATACGTCTGTATAACGAGAGGCTATATTGCAGTTAGTGTTGAAAATTGTTATTTGCAAGAAGAGAGTGCTTCTTTTTTTTTCACTTCTTCTCTTTCTTGGTAGGCAAATTACGTATGCGTATTATAGGAGAGTTAGTTATTGGGTGAAAGTTGCTTGCTTAGTAAATGAATGGATAAAAACCCGTACGGTTCACTCGTTGAGAGTTTTTCGCACCTTGCGATGCCGAGGGTGAGTGAGCCCTTAGAGACGCCACAGAGGGCTGCCTCGACGGGCCCCTTACGCTCCCTCGGGAGCCACGACGCTCCTGTCCGTGCAAAAGCTTGCTGTCCCTCAGCAGGGACACGTTCATTAAGCGCGGATTCGGCGTGTTGAATATCGTCCGGTTTTCCCGCCAGCGAGCCCTGAAAAACGATCATTTTATATCGCGATATCGATCGAGTTTGAATTTTTATTTTTCTATTCATTTTTCGATACACGCGCGATCAAACAGTCGTCATCGTAATTTTTTATTTATTTTTTATTTTTTTATTTTTTTTTGTCTTCCTTTCTTTTCTTCTCAAATCTGAGTAGAACAGCAAAGCTGGTTCTGGACAGGAACCTGTATCCGACACTTACCGACATTGACGACATTACCGACACTTGCCCGACATGTAAACCTTCTTTTTCCAAATCGTTCGAGGGTGGGGATATTATTGGACGGACAACAAAATGATCCGATCATCGATATAATTATCCGTAATCAGGATATCCCCCCAAGCTTGAACGTTCTAGAAAATGTTTCTGTGTCGGTAATGTAGGAATTTTTGGTCCAGAACTGGCCTTGCTACTCTACTAATCTGTGCATGCGAAAAAAAAATTATCAATCGTACATCATCGAAGTATTCAATTACTTTCAATTTCTGTATAACGTAGACAATAACGGTAATTGTTCATTTGCATCATTTTTACTACTATGCTGTATAAATATTTGGACGGTCATGACTGGAGAAGCAGTCTTGTCATACATTGCGCAGATATAAATTATTTTGCCCGTGAGTCATGTTACATTTTAGTTCGGATATATGCATATACCTGCACTATGCCTATATACTAGATCTTGTATTGTATGACGTGTGTAATACGGAATTGTACGCGGAATTAATGTGACTCGACGAAGGAAATGATTGATGAGGTGGGGTGGTTGGAATCTTATACACGCTAGTCTATTCCCTTATAACCGGTATATAAGGCTTACTAGGTACATATATTGTAAACATATTTTTTTCCACGCAATTTTTACACTCGGATTGTCCATTTATCGGAGCGATTTTTCGTTAATATTTGGTGCTTCGTTCTACAATCTTTACAAATTTCTTTGGCGAGGCAATTTTTTATTCGGTCTTGCATTTTTGAACAGTTGCTCTTCCTCTTTTTTACCGTATGAGCGTTATATCGTGATATTTCGATGTTGCATCGGAGATCGCGTTTTTATGATTATCGCTATAGTCATGCGTGGTTACTATTATTATTATTATTATCATTATGTTCTCTTCAGCGGAGAACAAGAGTTCAGATTACTTCGCCCGAGGGATTCTCGTTGATTTTCCTACTCGCTGATGTATGTATGAGAAAAGCGCGATTGCGGCCTGGGGGGGTAGAAATATGTGACGGATTGAGGGGGAAATGAAATTATCAAAAGCGGGCTTGAAATTTTTTTCAAACTTTTTTTCATACGGTTTTCCCGGTCGTCAATGTCGTCGTGCGGAAACATTCTTTTTTCCCTTTTCAAAGAAATTTTTTTTTCTCCCTTTATTTGGAACGCAAAATCAAATTGGGAAGGTATTTATTTATTTGTTTTTTTTTGTTTCACACAACACGTAGAACGTGCGTGTGTGTGTCGGTAAATACTCAGGTGTAAATAAATGGGATACTCACTTGCTGAAAAGTCTAAGCACGACGCATAATATAATGAACATTAGTGCCATGGCTACAAGAACCCAAATCATTGCTGGATCTACGTATTGTAGACTCGGTGGCTCCTTGTGCTCGGCTAAAAAATTGAACAGATTGAACAAACAGGCCGAGGATTCACGACATGCGACTGTCGCGTGTGTTACACATATATGCCCAGAGATATAAAAGAAAGGAAACTGGCGTGACAAATAATTCTTCGGTGAAGTGAAAGTTTCTGATATTTATCGTTGAATTGAAAGAAATTACGGTCAAAGCTTAGCTCTCTTTTGTATCTCTTTTCGAATTCAGCTGACAGTCGAGTTTAAGGCCATGTGGTACTCCTATACCTTTACCGACCGAGCATGCTCAATCTTTTTTTTCCAATATTAAACAAACAAACGACGGGAAAGGGTTCAAATTTCGACGGTGCATGGATCTCTTCTAGCGGAATTAAAAAAATTCACTCATATCCCGAAAATATGAATAATATGGTTGAGTTTGCTCGGTCGGTAAGGGCAGGAGTACTACGTGACCTTTCTTTTCCTGCATGCATAGTGAATTGTTTTTTTTTTCGTTTCGTTTGTTTGTCTTTAGATCCGATCCGATCTGTTCGCATCTGCTTTCGTATTACCAATGCATTCTATCTCGCCGTCGTATCGAGGTACAGGAATCATTTCGAAAATGCAGATGCATCTTCCGTCCCGGCACTCGGTCTGTTTTACCATCGACTCGCATTGTTCCCGGAAGAAGCAGGACTCGTTGATGTTAGCCTCTGTAAAATTAGGTCGGAAAATATGTACGAGGTATTATACACACTTGTGAAAGTTCTACAATGAAACGGCGCGCGAAAATCTGCGCTGTAATTGATTAAAATACGAAAGTAATAAAATTTTCGCACTTACTGACTCCGCACTTGTCGATGTGATTCGTTGCCGGAAATTCCTCCTTGCAGTTGCATTTTTTCGTTCTTGGCTCGCAGTAAGAACCGACAAATCCACAGTCGTTGTCCTGCTGGCATCTGTCTGCGAATTTCAGCTTACCCGGCGTCGCTGGACCTGCGAAACACGGGTTTTATCATTATTTAGTCTAGACAACGGTTGGTCGAGATAAAATTTATTCATACGGATAGATCGGAGTAAAAACGAATGCTGGATTTCGAAAGGCGAAAGGGAAAAGAAATCATTGAGAAACACTGAACCGGGATTCAGAATCAATATATTGAACGAAGAGTTCTGACAAGCGATAAGTTTTATCGGAAAATTATTCCTTCGTTGAGAGGAAATAAAAATGTCTACCATAAATTTCAATCGAAATAATTCAGTAATTAATAATCTAACAAAGACGGGTATATAATTATTAGGCACATTTTGTTAATGCCAGATTTTTATAACAGCGACGCACTATTTTCATATTATGAAAAGTATCTTGTTTCGTTCTTTGTCTTATTTTTCTTCACATAATTAATGGGAAATTTTTTTTACTTCGTCATTATTTCGTTTTTGCTGTACCGATAATACGTACACCTGATAACGAATTATTGAATAAAATCGGAAAACCGACAATTTGTACAAATGTTTTATACCTTGTGAGGTATTGTTAAAATTTTGCGGCACGTTATATTTTATAACAAGGATTCGGCAAATACAATTCATCGAACAAGACTGAATTCGTTGAAGCAGATATTTCATGATGATCGGAGGAATGCGCAAGATCTCTAATTTTCGCGCATGCGATTTTTACATCAATATGATATCATTACTGCAGGCGAAATTAGTATTGAAATAAGTATTCGGGGGTTCAAGACGTTAAAAACAAAAATTAGATTTCTGAACTTCGCTACCTTATTCGAACGAACATCATCGGAACGTTCGGCTGCTAATTTTGTCCGTAAGCTTCACACGCGTATCAAATTTGCGCACAGCCGAATATCTGCGCAAAATGTATGATTTCGTATAACGTACGACTCGTGTAATACCTATACTGCGGAATCCTTCACCCCCACCGATGCAGCAACGCGAAGTAATGAAATATTGACGGGAAATATAAGTATATAATGTACGTACAGTAGAGACAATGAAACGGTAACAATGCCCTCGTTCCCAGAGTCAACTCGAGTGCATATTTACGTATATTTGCACACCTATACGTACACGTGCCTACGCCCTGTAAATTATACACGATCCGTGGCGTATAACAGCGATAACATTTGTATTGACAGACGGTGACGGCGAGATGAACACCACGTCACGTTACGCTGCATGTTGCATAAAAGATTACAAAATTTTACACTTCTCTTTTATATTTTCATTATTTCTCTCTCTTTCTTTATCGTAAAACTCGTCTGCGCGTGCGCGTGTGTGTGTGTTTTTTTTTTCTATTTCTTTTATCGGTCACGACCGGTCTCTTGGCTTCGTTTTCATTTCTGGCATACAATGAATTAATGTTTTTGCGACCCAAGCCGCGAGGTACGTGAGTACGGTTGGTACGAGAACGTAATAATACATACAAGGGTCCCATTGTTGCGTGACGTTACCGCCACAGTGGCGATTGCTGCGAGATTCTGCAGGGCCTACGAACCAGACCGACACGCAAGTCTGCCCTCACATGTTGCATTTTTACCAATTACCGTTATTACGTTGTATATTATATAGTCTGCAGGCTCGATCCGTTTGTGATTGTAATATACGTGTGGTGTAAAATACAAAAAAGAGACCCGAAAATTGTTACAGTCTGAATTTATTATCATTTGCCTGCGGCGGTTGTATTAATATTACTTTGTTTTTTCTTCTTACAATGTGGTAGAAAAAATAATTATAAGTTTAAGCAAATAGCAAGAGATAAATCTTACTTTCGCGGAGAAGCTTTTACAAAGCTCTTGAAAAAATCAGAGATGATGAATTTCTGGAAATCTTTGTATACGTTATATTATCCACTTCTCGTCGTCCCGTCTCTCTTGGGGAATATAAATTTCCCCGGACGGAACGTGAAGTAACATTCGCGAGTGAATAATTTAACTGAAAAATGAACGACGGGTTAGGGATATGGAATTTGTAAATTCACGAGCGATGTTTTTTTGCGGAAAGTAGTATAGGATAATAAATTTCACCTTTAATAACGCTAAGAAAGCGTTTCTTTCAATTTCCGCGATGAAAATTCATGTCTCGTATTTGCTTGTTAAAATTCTATCCAATATTTTTATTGTTTGTATTATTTCTCTCTGTGGAAATGAAAAACCGTTCGAACGTAGATTCGCGCAAATTTCTGCGCAACATTAGGCGCAAGGCGCAGTTGCATTACAATATTTTACACGTTACGTTGTACGATCTGAAGTTTTTTCTTTTACTCCCTCCCTCCAGCCGTGACCGAGAAAAATTGGTCTGAGAATCTAATATGACGTTTCGTTTCAACTTCAAAAAGGTTTCTTGCGAATCTATTTCACGGTTTTTACGACCTGCAGACGAATTTGTTTTCGTGCGATTTTATTTTATTTTTTTTTCATTCCATCCTTCCTTGCCTTTATCGTTATAATTTTCTTTTCTTTTTTTTTTTCTTTTCCTCTTACCGCCCATTTTTCCCTACATTTCTCTCGGGCAGCACACGCAGTTGGGTACGAAGCTATGATATATACATGCACAAGGTATAATATTCTCGATTCTCTCTGTTCCGCAGCGTGGAAATATACCTGCGGTAAAACCGACGTCGATACGCCGAAACGAGTCCTTTGGGCTTTAACGAAAAACGATGAAATTCAACTGATGCGTATAAAGCAGATCCCTTTCCGGTTTGTAGCGTTTGCCTCGTATTCGGATCAATGCCAACCAATTTCCGTTACCGTGCAACGTTCCAAAGTTTAACGGTTTATAATATTCGTCGTCTTGTACGGAGTTTATGATATATTTTTTTTTTTAATTTATTGTTCGAAATTCTTATCGTTCGGACTAAATGAATACACGGTGTATGGTACGATTTATTGATATACATTGGATATACAATAAGTAAAGTAGAGCACGCATGTGCATGGTTAGAAAAAAAAAAAAAAAACTTGGAAGAAAGAATGAATTTTGGAACTGCGTTTGAACGAAGTATATATTTAGGAAAAGAGTTGAACGTGAAAAAGAAACGATTGTTATATTTTGCAATTTTATCGTTAACAATTAGTTTGTCGTTATATTCGAATTTACAATGGAAAAGAAAAATCTAATGAAAGAATTTTATCGATCACATACATCGTATATATACTATAAACATTATCGGGGCAAAATTGGAATACAGAATTGGGTGAAGCTTGGTAAAGTTCAAGTTTAACGCGGTGTATCGTGATGGTAGGGAGAGAACAAAACAAAAAAAAACAACAAACAAACAAACACGGTGATTGAGGCCCATAAAAGCGATCAATACCCGCTACGCCGCGTCTTCTTCTCCGCAATGTATAAATTTTTACTCCGAAGTCAGGATCAAAACAGGCTAACTAACATTGATAAATCGAAAAGCTCGAAGGGTCAAATCGTGTAGAAATCGGCAAAATTTCGCCTGTAATTATCAAACGTATGGTTGAAAAATTTTTAATTTCTTGGATATATTTTTAAGATAATACTTTTGCAAAAAATTGTTCGCGATCGAATTAAATACATATGTCACGTAGGTTTAGCCTGAGAATCGATAATTTGCGTCGCGGTGAAATGGAAAAATCAAAATGCGGATAAAAACGTCGTTCGGTCGTTTTGAAGAGTTTAGTTTTTAGTTTTTTCTTCCCGCATTTTTCTGCACGAACGTTTACGTAATGCAGAACCGAGGCCTCGGGCACGTGATCCACCGCATTTCCATCTACGAGGTACAATGCATGTTACGCCTACGACTACAAACACATTCGCCCGCAAGCCGAGGACTGCGTCGCGTAATGCGGATGTACGTAAAAGTCGACGTTTACACCGATCCATAATCGTGTGAAATACGTGTGAAAATGCGGATAACCGACTCAAGTTCTTTCGCGAAATTGAAGACGTTCGTTGTACCTACGTTATTACTAATTTACAATCCTTCGGAGGATTAATGAATTCGGGACTGAGCTTGAAAAATATCAGTAAAGACGTACGAGTTCTGCTTTACAGCCATTTGATGCGTACATTTTTTCTCGCATTGAAATTCCTTCAGACCGGAGATACAATTTAAGGGTTCTCGAGGTCGCTGGTTTGAAAAATTGGGGTCGGATCGGAGATATTTACGAAATTCAACATGGTGAAGTGAAAACGCGAAAGCGATCGGAATGGCTCGGAAATGCACACTCGGGTGTTTTTTCTACTTTTTCACTTTTCTAGTCACTCTGATCTTCCCATAATTACATTTGTTCTTTAAAAATAGGCATTTTCAACACTTTGTTTATTTACAGCGCTCGCTATATTCGCAGAATCATTATAATCCCTCTTAAAACATCAACATTGACATTTTAGCAGTCCAATTATGCGAAATAAAAGAGCGATGTGTCAAAAAATTGAATGTATAAAGCTTGAATAACCGACGCTGCGCCACAGAGTGTTGAATCGAGTTACTTACTATTCGTTTCACTTGTACAAGATTGTACTGAATTTCAGACAATCTCACAAACTTGTGAAGAAAAATCAGTACGAAGAAACAGTTGAATCTCATCGGTCGCAACGATGAAACGGAAGAGAAAATATAAACGAGTATAAAAAATAGGCTGCTCTACGACCATCATTCGAAGAATTAGGTATAATTGCTGAGGTTTGTGTAATACGCTATACGTGTATATACTACAGTTGCTGGGGGTAAAACCTGCAGTGCGGATATATAAACGCGAGTGGAATATAGCTCTATACTTATACGCGCTTACGTATATGTGTATATATAAGTTTGAAACGGATAATTCCTTGAGTAATTATGCGATTCTCTGCCTATGAACCAGCTGTGTTTTATGCGCGTACAACCTTATAACGTATAGATTAAATTCCTGCTTTGCGGATCGAAGGCGTAGAGTATAAGTTTCGCCTTTGAAGTATTTTACAATATTAGTACCGTATTTCAATATTTGTCGCTGGATTTATCCATAACGGATATCGTACCGCATTTTTTGTACACCTAACAACAAGAAGAAGAAGAAGAAAAAGAAGAAGAAGAAGAAGAACAGCAACAACGCAACAACTATATTAGTCAATCGTGCTCACAGACCGAAAGCTGCTGCGATATTGCCTCGGCTTTGACGGACGAGACCCTTTAAGCTTCACCACGAATTGATTATATCTTGTACGGGGGAAGAAATTTCCCCACCCTTAAAAGCTGTGTACCCAATATGCCGCAAGCTCGGCGAGCTTTTACAACTTTTTACGTAATTCCGGAAGGGGCGCGGGGGGGACGAGGGGAAAGGAGAATCAGAGAGATGGGGGGCGAATGCGAATGCGAATGCGAATGCGGATGCGGATGCGGATACGCGAAGGAAGTAAGGAACGTTCTAATCGCGGCGAAAGGCGAACGAGCACGCGAAATATCACCGAAGGCGGTGGAAGTCGGTTGCTTTTTGTCACGTTGTATATGTGTGTGCAATATTATATACATACGGGGCATTCCGTGTAAACGCGACCAATTATTTTCTCTCAGAATTTTTTATTTGCTTGAGTATTTAAATTTTTTTTCGATTATTCAAACTTGGCTAAAAATTGGCATCTTTTTTTAAAGATATCACAAACGATTCTCAAAAATCGTATTTTACTTTTATCTTTCTCGAGCACTTTAAACGTTTTAAACACCACGTTTCAATGTTTCGATAATTGTCAAAAATTCTTTATTCTATTCTGAATCTTTTGCCACAAAGACGCGGTAGAAAAAACGATTTAAAAAATACGAGAAATGACGTTCAAAAAAATTAGAAGAAACTGAGGGGGCCACTCTGAACCTTAGGCGAGGGTGTTTTTGAGATGGGTTTAAAGAATCTTAGGCTAATAGGTCGAGTGACTAAAATAATTTGAAAATTGTTTTGGACGCTTTTCAGGGCTCGTACTAACGTAGGAAAAAATTTCCGCGGAATGCCTTATACACAGGTATAATATTACACCTACACTTCGACTGACCTACGTATATTATGTTATTATACGTATCACACGATTTTACGTAAGTTTTATACATACGTTTTGATTGTATCGAGCGTCGCGCGGTGCCTGGCGCCATTTTTGCCATGCGGCCAAATAAAATGTCGATCCAGTTTTGTTTTCTCTTTGCTTAATTCGCTCCTCGATTTTCAATTTCTTTATAATTAAATGTAAAAAAAAATCGACAAATTTCGGACGATTTAAACGAACGTTGAGACGATTTTTTTATACTCGCGTAACCGATGATTAATAATCGAACGGTCGCGTGATAGAATTTATCGACAGTTTTTCTCAGCGGCATAAAATCGTCGTTACTTTCCTGCTCCGATTTTACCATTATTATTTGCAAGTATCAAGTCTGTGACTAAATTTCTTCGACTTCACGTTTTGTCGATTGCATAAAACGCGCGACGCCGCGTGATTAACGCCACGACCAATTTAATCGAACACGCGAAACGGTTACCAACATTTTCCCACACATTCGCATATCGAAACGAGAACCGCACTGTTTCTCTGCGAACGCGGCATAAACTTCGTTCCGCAATTGTAACTATCGTGAATGATAATATACCCACCGTGTACGTACACCGGGGTACGTAGTACGTGAATTTTTTATCACTTAAACTAGAACGAACGTTTCAATTTGTTCAATCTGACGTGTAAACTGTGATGACTTGATATTGTGAAAAATATGGTTGAACTTGTTTTAAATTATATTTTTTAGTAGTAAATCGAATGATATTTTTGTGCGTTGATTTTTGGGTGTACACGATGAGAAATTGAGCTTTCAGTTTACAATTGCAATAGCGATAAGTATCTGCTAAGTAATTGGTAATTATTTTAATTGACAGATTGTTGAGGTTTTACTGTGTTATTTGTGCAAGAGTCTCGTTGACAGAATTTGCTTCCCATAAATGTTTATTCAAATTAATTTATTGTGCTAATTTCTTTTTTTTTTTTATATATTAAATTGAATTTATCATTGGAGTTTTAACGCTTTCATCATTATTTCTGTTTATTATACTTAATAATTTTATAGTATTCAGTGTTGGATTTAATCTCGGTGCAACATTGTACGTATACAGGTATATACCGAGAGAATATCTTGAAAGTTCGCATTCGGTCGCCGCCGACTCGGCAACACTCAATAATAAATAAATAAATTTTAAATAAATTTTTTTTTAAAAATGTACAAAATTGAAAAATCAATTGAGCGCGATCTTTCACGCAACGTATAACGCGTTCATCTTTCGACAGAACCTTTCTTTTAACCTGAACAAACTTTTTAGGGAATGCCAAAGCGGAAAATGGCAAAAAATTATTTTTGCACGAAAGACGCCAATTTATTGTGTATATTATTTTACCCACGCCAAGAAACAGAGACGCGTAATGTGAAATTCGGGAGAAGACGGGGGGGGGGAGGCAAGGGAGAAATGTGCGTGACCAAGTAATCACATTTTTACTCGTAACACAAAAGGTAATGGAACTGGGTATTTTCCAACCCGTTATAGGATCTAATTACTACGGTGTGCTTAATTTGAATTGAAATACAAAATGTAAAGAAAATAAAGTCGTTAAATGAAACGAACGAAACGTCGAAAATGAGGAATAAAATGAACGCCGCGGGGTGAATATATTCAAACAATGTTGTAATTCAATTCCGGGACATGGAATAACACTCGTGTTTAAAGTAAATAAACCGTTAAGCGAACAATGTAATACCGTATGTACAGAGTAACGATGACGTGACCTCAGTCAGCGTTGTTGTTTGCGAAAAGAAAAGAAAATTCGCGAGTCGATATGTCGAAAGGCGGGGTCCTTTGATTACGCCGCAAACCCGGCTAATTTGTCTCGAGCTTTCTTCTTTCATACTCACTTGTTGTACGTGAATACTCGAGAGAACTTGCTATCCAATTAGACAAATCTTGGGTCTTGACCCACTTAAAGAATCGTGGATTACACATATCTGGCATTTGTGTACGTGGGAAATATACCTTGTACGTATATTTGTACAACAATACAAAGTTTCGCGGCTTTTCTTTTTCTTCTACACGCGGTACAGCTACGCTTCCGTTATACACGCGCTTATTGTTAACACAGCTGCTGAAATATCTAATCAACGCTACAGCGGCCGTACAAAGAAAGATTTGAGAAGAAGAAGAAGAAAGAAAGGAGAGGAAACTCCGATTTTTCTCAACTCTCGTAAGTTTTCCGATTGCGAATTTATATAGTATGTGTTTACGTATACGGCACTCGACCGAGCGAATGTATTACATATATACTGTATGTTTTCATGTCTATTGCCTCACTTTATAAAATATTATATGCAAACATATGTATATACTGTGGGATCAATGCGTGGGTACTACATGTGTAATATATAGGTGTAAAAATCGAAGGTTCAATCTCACGGTGAATTTTATGCGAAAAATGGAGGAAATATTTTTTACCTTTGAGAGAAGTTCATTTTTACGTACATTAGTACGTGGAGTGTATACAATATATACATATGTATGTATACTAGGGTGATTTCTATTTAGGACGGTGATGATTTGTTCCGGGCCGAATCCCAAATCAACTTTGAATAATTCAAAAACAATACCCTAATTTTATCAGAATTTTATCTCAAATCTAACCCGTGACTGAAAGAGGCTGGATTTTCCCATTCTTGGAATATATTTTATTGCAAGGGTAATAATGTTCGAAAAAATTTACAACCGCGAGGTTTCAATGGGCGTTGGTTCTACTGTGTGAGAAAAAATTCACATCGCCGTATGATGCAATCTCGACGAATTGCACTTCCTCGAAATGTGACTTTTATTCCACTTGGAGGAAGTGCGCAATTTTTCTAGATTATCTGGTACGATGATGTGAATTTCTTTCTCGCAAAGTAGCAGCTAACGCTCACTGTAATCTCTCAATTATAAATTTTTTCGAACATCGTTACTCTTACTAGTTGGAATTGAATTTACGTATAAACTGAGAATTACTGGCAGTTCTATTCTTTTTTTTTTTTTTTTTTGTTGTTATTGTATCATTATTAGTTTGCCTATCGACGCTCAGTCATTTTTTACATTTCTTGCCACTGTTAGCTGAATTGAAATAATCGCCTGTCAGTGATTTCGAACGATTCAGAATTTTGTATAAATAATAACAAATTATCCTACATTGATACGACAATTTTCGTCATCGATGTATTTTAATTCTAGTTGGTTCAATTTATCTTCGCGGGTTTCTCTTTTATTGATAATTCCTACCTTTTTTTCCCAATTCTCGTTTGGTTTCTTCTCTTTTCGCGAAGAATTCTTATCTCCGTTTACGAACACGCGTGCGGCTGACCTGCACGCAACGCGCCTAGATTGTAAGCTTGCGACAAATATAAAGATGCATTATCTTTACGTGGGTAAGCTTTATTTTACACGCTTGCAGCTGTTTGTTGAATTTAAAAACGATGTACGGAATGAAATTCAATAATCGTACGGCTTTAAATATGCAATTATGATTGAAAAACAGTAAAGGTATCGGAATAATAATAATAATAATGACAATAATAACAATAATGATAATGATAATGATAATAACGACGATGATAATGGCAACGAGGATTCTTATCGGAGGAAAAGCAAAGCAATAGATCACTTAAGTTTGTTACGGCGATGCGCAAAGGACTTCAGCTCCCGATAAATCATCCGTTTATTTTCCCGCTACAAGAGCCGATAATCCTCGCTGATTGACGTTGCGGATTTTTTCTTTTCTTTTTTTTTTAACCTCTTACCTTTCTCGCTTCTTACTTTTTTTCATCTTTTGACAATTTTTTTTATTTTTTTGTTTTTGTTTCGGTTCTTTCTTTCCGTATCACTCCACGGTGATGTCAGACGTGACGTTTTTTTGTTTGTGATGTACGGTCGTGCGGGTCAGGGGTGAAAAAAAAAAAAAAAATGAGCGAAAGCTTGAAGTCACCGATTCGCAAAGTTTGACTGATTTATTATAATATTACGATCTTGAAGGCGAAATATGCGATATAAATAACAAGTCGAGGCTCTGCTTTTCACAAGTTGTAAAATTTATGTCTACCATGCATCGTGATATTGAAATTTATTTAACTGTAGCGTGTTTTTTTTTTTTTTTTCTTCTTTTATTCCCGTGCTTTCTGTGCAACGACATTATATAGTTATATGTATATTTGTACGGGTGTCTGTAACTTGTGGAATGTTGCATCATGTATGTATACAGTGTTTGGGGACTACGCAGGAGGCTTGCTTCGGGATAAGCTAGAAACCGGAGCTTCTAGGTGTGGGTAACGATTTATTCGCTGAGCCGAGGGTTTCGTTCGTAGACGGACGCTAGGATCAGGGTTGGTTTATTCGATGTATTGAAACCTTGCGTGCGAACCTTCGCTTGCTGATTTTATTGCGTGTGTGCTTCGAGTTCCGATATATACGCACGTACTGAATTCATTCGCGAATTTATATTGTGACCGTGGCATTATCCATACATATTTATTTATTTGTTTATTTTTATGAGCGACTCGCGATCGATTTTCGCGTGCAATCGAACCTCTTGAAAAATCCTGACAGGTATAGTATACATAGGTACGTCTCCTGACAATAGAGCGAAAAGAAAATTCGAAGGAATTAGGCGTGATTAAATAGATAAGCAGATGGATACTCGTATGTGTGTATATATATGTATATTACTGAGTTGGTGTGGAATGCCCCGTATATAGATAGACTGACAGACAGACAGATAATATCATTACGAACATTTTATGCAACTCTCTCGCGAAAGTTTGTCTTTGCGAAATGGCGACGAGGACGACGAGAATCGCGGTTTCAGGGATTTAAGAGAAGTTGCAGAGAAGTTTCGGCGCTCGAGCTTTGCTACAAATACGCCTTGGTTAAAGCCTGAGAAGGTGAAAAATACAGCCGTGGTTTAAACTGACAAACGTGGTTCATACTGCCGCAAACTGCGAAACTTTATTTGTCCGCACCTGCCAACCGCAATCTTACCCCCAAACGTGCTGTCGTTTGCACCCAGTTTGCTGTTTCTGCAAGCTAATCCTGTACTCCGAGTTTCTGCCGTAGACATATAATATAAGTAAACAACCGTTTGATACACTTTTTAAACTCTTCGAGGCATCCGAATATCAACCACAAAAAGTTAATCGAGTAAAAGTTATCTTTACCTTTGTCAGGTGAATATAATAACTGGTAACGATGGGAAAAAAGGAGAGAGAAAAAGAAAAAAAAAAAAAGAAACGAACTGAAATTCGTCGAATGATTCATTTTTTACCAAATTTTAAGTCACGTTCAAATGTGTATCTCCACTTTATTCGTGCATTGCGAATTCGGTTGAGGAGGTTTTGTTTTTTCTTTCTCTTTTTTTTTGAATTTTTATTCGCTTCTCTCGATATTTTTTTTAAATCTATGTTACGGATATTTGTATATTATACGAATTGTTGATTTGTATGAAATAACGGCGAATAATCCTACACGATTATATTAGAAAGTTTAATATTACGAAATCGACAAATTTGTAAACGCCGCAATTTTTGGTTCATTGTATAATATACGTGTGTCAAAATATAATTATCCCATTATGCGGATCGTCTCGCAGTGTCATTATGCGATATTACGTTTAACTTTAAATGAAACCGAATTGCGGTAAATTGAATGATTGATCCGGCACTAAAAATTCTCAGCCTTGTTTTACGGTCAAGGCAGTTTTCAGCACACGGCAGAAAATTCCAGCGACGCGGTGACGTGTGCTGAATATTTTCTCAGATCTGCAAATGCGACCAATCTCTGATAGAAGTGAAATGTTTTTTATTCTTCCTTTTGTCAATTTTTTCTCCGGAAAGTCTAGCGATGGCTACTAAGCTAAAAGTAATCGATGCGTCGAATTAATCGGGTGCAAAAAAGTAATCGAACACGACTTGATTGAAACGATAAACATTAATCGATTATTTCATTTTTTTTTTTTTTGAAACGGTGCTTTCGAAACCAAAATTTCGTCAATTTCAGTATATATAGCGGAAAAGTGTTTTGATAATTTATAGTGTCATAAAAAATATTTTTCAATATCAGGCGAATACATTAATTCATTTTTCACCTACTATATCAAACTGGTACTTAGTAAGTAAGACAGTGATAATAATTCCTAATTTAATCACATAAATCGATATTGCATTGCGTCGTTCATGGGAGTAAAAAAAAAACAAACAAAAATTGATTATCTTTGGTCATTGTTACTCGAAACTATTTCGATGCGGTCCGCCTTGAAATTTCATCGCGAAATCGGAACGCGTCCGTGCATCGCCAACTCACACTACTTACAGTCTTAAAATCAGTGGGACGAACCGAACGTTTTCCTTTTCTACTTGTTCCGTCTGACGTACGAGTCTGTTGCTACTGCAGCTCGGCTGGCTGATTCGACGCCTGCGCGATTTCGCTACTTGCATCAACTATTGCAAACTGTGACTCCTGTTTTCTTTTTTTTTTTTATTTTATTTTATTATTTTTTTCTCACAAACGCGATACCGTCATTTATAATTACATTTTGTTTTTTTTTTACGCCAACCCTCCCGAGCGACAGCCTGAATACAGGAATTCAGAATGCTTGATGGAACAGAAACTAAAAGCTTTTTCGTATCAGTTGTGCACGAGCTTATCTTGCTGTCGTTATATTTTATCTTATTGTAAGGCTTTTCGCTCTTTCTCTCTCTCTCTCTCTCTCTCTTCAAGGATAAATTGCGACTTAATTTTTCGCGGAATTTCTCACTGCCGCCCACGCGATCATTATCGAAAATTGCCTACAATGGGCAAGAGGTGTAATATCTGGAAAGTACGAACGATTTGAACTTTCTGAAACTCCTTACCTCGCTGCTTGACGAGATGATCTACCTGCTTGCCTTGCGATTTTCAGATTACGACACGACCGCAAGTTTTTTTATTTATTTTCTTTTTCTACCTTTATTTCAGCTCCGCAAGAATCGACTTCACTTGAAACACGGAAAAGCAATTACCAATGAAGTCATACTCGTACATTATACAGTACAAGAAATATACGGCCATGTTTTAACTGTTTGTACAACATTTTTTTTTATCTATTCCCTATTTCGAAGACATAGGCAATTATACGAAGATTCTTCGATTGTATTTCTGTGTTGAAAAGTTGAATCATGTAAATTTTACTATTTCCCATGGCACTGTGGTGCATTTATTTCCGCACATCGATTCCGGTAAAGCGAGTAAGACTGTAAATGTAATAATTAAAGTCGGATACGTTAATTAATCTTGCGCGACAATTAATTATGACAAAAAGTTTGTAATTATGTGTACTCTGTTCAAGGCATACACTCCTTCGGCCGAAGCTTCCATGCGGTCTAATTATTTGATATCCCTTTTCACCTCGCATGCAGCAGCGGCTCGAATAAGCTAATTCGCTCTGTCCGTTTATAATTTCCCGGTTCACCTGCACCCCGACAGCCACTCGTTCGAAGCTAATTAATTACATCGCACGCATCCCTTGGATTTCCCCCCTGCTTTAAATCTTCCCTGGAATTGAGAGGGTGCAAGTTAATAACAGCTCCGGTATTGAGAAGAACCCGTGCAGTCAATTTTTCGCGAATTCTGATTCTGAATTGATTTCAAAATCATGGTGGGCTGGGGTTGAAGTTTCGAATTTGACAAGTTCCGAAAGTGCCGAGATTCCGAATTATTTGGTGGCAAGACTTGAAGTGAAGAAATCAAACTTTGCAGAAACAACAAAGTTTCGAACGGCCGGAAATCCGACGGATCAAAAAATTTGGAAATGCAAAATTCCGAAGATTCAAGTTACGGTATAAGAGCAAAGTTCCGAAAGTTAAAATATACTCGCACAGCGTAGTTTAATCAACAAGTGAGTGCAAAACAGCCGAAAAACGGTAAATCAGAATTACCAGGGTTCCGAACGTGAAAATACCGAGGATTCAAAACAAAGAAAGATCAAATTTCGGAATTTCGGTGTTTTGAATTTAGAAATTCTAGAAATTTTCGCACTTTCGGTACTTTGAGCGTCGGGCTTCGGATAATTCGAAACTCGGATGTTTCGACCAAGTTTGATTTCTTTGCTTTATAAGCAAATAATTGTTGTTCATTTACCCCACGCGTTATTGTTGCGGCTTGTGCGGGGAAATTACCGGCTTTGCTATGAATATAGGCATATATATGTGTATATATATGCGCACACGGTGTATATAAATACGACGTTGAATACAGTTGTTGTTGTTGTCCAGGCCTCGTCTTCCGTTGTTTGACCACCGACGCCGTTCGGTCCGTCGACGACTTCCTTCGATGAAATTGAGTTCATGACATAAGAGTAATTTGACAGTGTTAACCTCTTGACCACTTTGTCAGGCAAATATTACCTCCTCCTATCCCCGAAGCTCGTTCCTTTTCTGCTCTACAACCGCGGATGATTTATGTACAAGATTACGTTTTTCTCTCTCTTTCTCTCCAGCTCGTTTCTTTCTTATTTTCTTTTTTATTACAATCTTCTCACGTGTATCCAAAATGATCTTATTATACAATTTATACGTTATGTATTTACAAGTTATACAATTTCCGGTTGTTGTGTAAAAATATGTCACGTGTAATACAAGCTATCGAACAATTACGTATACTCCAGACTTGTGTACGCAACTTATATTTGCATTCGAACTAGATTTTTTTTTCTTCATCCAGTAACTAACATTATTTTCTTTTTCTCTCGTTCTTCTTTACACACGATTCAGAATTGATTTTAAACTCACGTAGGCGTGAGAATTTTTGCTGCCGTTCGGGGGAAAAATTGGTTGCCTCGTATTGCGCGGAGTTTGAAATTTTTTGCAAGGGACGTTGTGGAAAAGAAACGGGGGAGAAGTGTATAAATGCTCAAAGTACGAAGCACACGGTTTTGTGGTGAAAGAGAAGCTGGAGTGGAAAGCTTTGTGAAGGAAAGATGCGGGCCTAAGTGTATAACTTCTTTACGGCGTAGTGGTGCTGACTCTGGAATATCGATCCTGCGAATCCAAACTCGGGTTCTCGCTTATTCGCTGCTGTGCGTAGCGAGAAAAATACGCAGTTTTTTCTCCCTTTGCTATTTTTGAAAAGAAGAAGAAGAAAAAACTAAACAACAGCAAAGCTGACGGGGACAAAAATTCGATTTTTCAAAATTGCGTGAATTCTTCGCTTCGATTTCTTTATTACACATATATATTTTCGGTAGGTCTCACTTCTACGCATGATCTAATCTTCATTTTCTTTCTTCATTCTTCTTCTTCGTTACTTGTAAATTTTTCATTTTCTAGGGTTGGAAAAAAAAATGGCACTGATTTTTGATCCGAGAGTGCAAATTGTGAAAAATAATGCAGGTTTCGGTGCAAAGCTGCGTTGTAACCTGTAGGTTGAAGGGAAAAATAGAAGATAACCGGCTATGTGGAGACAGAAATAAATCCATTTAGTGGGTATCATGTACCGCATCATATATACATTATATAGTACGGCGATGAGAGGAGTGGCGCGGATCGCGAACAGCCGGGAGGAATAAGAGAGGGACCCTTGACTGTAAACCCTTTCAAGTGAGGAGACAAGGATCCCGGGCAACGTCACGTTTCCCCTCCCCCAGCCCTTCTAGTCTCTTGTGGAGAATGAGAAATTCTCGCAGTCGGTGATCGATCCGATCGATGTCAATGTACCAAGTTTGCCAATTCGTTTCTACGTTGAGCCGAATTTTTCTTCACTTCGTCCGATCTACGCTCTCTCTTTCTTTCTATCTCGCTTGATCTCTTTTGTTCGAAGAAATAATTGGACGAAGGAATAAAATTGTTTCTTATACTTACTCGTTATAATTATGGATACCAGTCGTTTTTGCCCGGATTTTTTCTTATTGTCTTAGTAAAATGGGCTTTTGTTACTTAAAACTTGAAATCGTGAGTTGGCGTTTTGAATCTTCGATTCGAAGGATCTTGTTTTATTTTCGCGAAGCGTAAAATATATATACATCAGGGTGAGACGCTGCAGCTACGTCAGTAGTTTCAAATTATCTACAGACCTACGATAGATGAGGAGAAAGAAACAAGCCAGCAGTGATTAGGTGAACAATGGCTCTGTTATCGGCACAGCTTTACATACGTACATGTACTTAGGTATCTACTTGCAATGCGACACAGATGACGGAAGTACAAGGCATGATTCGTATATAACCTGACGTGCAATCTTTCCCTTACGAGCCGTGCCAATAGGGAAAACTTCAATACCGAAAATACTTTCTGCAACCTCTGCTTAAAGTATACAGAATTTTATCCGATGATCATTCGTTGATCTTTTTGATCCATTAGCAGTATTAGCAAGAATTTTTGTACATGTACATTAATTATAGTTTTGTGTCAGATTTGAGGTCGAAAAGGATTCAAAAACATCGGCAATTTTGATCGCTTATGCTTTTCGTAATAATGACTGTGTTAATTTTTTTTTTTTCGTTTCTTTTACTTCGGCGTCGGTTCAAACCACCGAATAGATTTTCCGCATCGTGAAGATAATACGCGTACAATGATGCAGATTATTTATAAACACAACGGTAAAAGCAAGTCAGTGTTGAATGAATGAGATATTGATTTGTAAAGAGAAAGAAATAAAAAATGGATGTATCGAAGTGTCGTCATTGAGTACGAAAGATAAAGTTTCTGACTATACGTAGGCTGTGATTGAACCCGTTTCTTTATGTTTTTTCTCCACACAATTCAAGTGTACGATGCAAATCGTACCTCATACATGTAGGCAAATGATCTCTTGGCGTTATTATTGAAACGGCGGTGATATCGATTATGTTTACTCGAAGAAAGAGAGAAAGAGAGAAAGAGAGAAAGAGAGAGAGAGTGAGAGAGAGAAATAAGCGCTGCGCTGTTAAAAATTTCTGTATGGAACTTCCTATACTGTATTGGAAGCTTTATTCGGATATGGAACAATGAATTAATTCACTATTTATTCAATTTGAAAATATAATGAAGTTACTACAAAATTTAGTAAACTCAAAGTACTTTTTAAAAAATAAATAAATAAATAAATTTCGGTAAGTTCCAAATCATTTTTAACAGTGTGGCTGATTGATTGCAGGTACAGCGATACGACTGAAATCATCGTTGTTTGTTCAAAGTAAAAAAAGAGAAAAAATGATAGTCGTATTAATCGCAACGACGACGTAAGATAATAACTGTATTATGTTTTCAGTACATATGCAGCCGATGCAGTAATTATACGTACGTATAATCGTTGCGCGTGTTCCAGTGTCATGTTTAACAATTTGCCTCTGGCATTATCCATTATTACATGACTTATTACACATTGTAATGCCGGCATTAGACCCGAGTATAAAAGAGGTTTTACCGGCAATTTAAAAATCATCGATTATTTGTTTGTTTATTTATTTACTTATTTTCTTCCTCGACCGAGTAACGAAAGATTTTTACAAAATAGCGCGAAACGTTACATTTAATTATATACCTACGAACAAAACGAGCGTCAAGGCCGACATAGGAAAAGAAATCTAGCTATTAATTATCGCAGTATAACAAAGGTTAATAAAAGAAAAGAAAAAATCAATTTCCGTCGTTGAAAAAAGGGGGGAGAAAAAACAGATATTGCCGGTGTGCGACTCACCTTGCGGTGTCGTTATCTCGGAAGAATCCGGCGCCCCGATAACTGGCCGGGACAGCAGCAGCCACCAGGAGCCAACGAGGAGGACCCGGAGGGCGCAGATCCGTCGTAACGACGCAGTCATTTTACAGGCAACGGCGGCTCCGATCACATCTCATATATTTATACACACGCAGCTGCAATAATAGGAGATAAGAAGAAGAAGAAGCGATTACTTCGATATTATCCTCCCTCTCCTCCCCCTTGTCATCCCCTCACCCTCTTCGTCGTCACCCTCAAAATTATCGAATATCGAGTATATCACCTTTTTTTCAACTCGTATCGTACGTTTCAACGTCCGTCCGTCTGTCCGTCAACCAACCGCGAGTGTCTGTGTGTGCGCGTGTGTCTATATTTTATGATTAACGAGAACGACGAAATGGGGTAGAACGGGGTTCGATCCTCGCTATCGGGAAGACCTCATATTATAAATCCGCCTTTCCGCCGCACGCGGATTCACCGGCTCTGCTTCACAACGCGGCTGCTCACGATGCAATCCAGCACATTCGCGATATTCACTTTTATACTGCGGCACTCCACTGACCGCTGCGGCTTTATGAGTAATGAATTTGAAAATTCTCTCTTGCCCCTTCCCACTCCCACCCACCCACCCCTCCCCCCTCCCCCCTCCACACCCCGTGGCCCCACGATGACTCGATGTCAACCAGGGTGTTGACTCCTCACACACTGCTCCGATATTTGATTGTCGTTGCTTTGTTTGTTTGTTTTTTGTAAATCCTTTTCTTTTTCTCTTTACTATTTTGACATTCTTGTCGCGACAATCGGCGAGCTTTTCAGGCAGGCGCTAGGCGTTCGCGTTCAACGGAGCTTCGTTGCAGGCCACCGCGTATCATGTATAGGCTGCGAGCTTGCAACCTGCAGCTCCGATTCTCTCCAACGCCACGCGAAGCTCAAACTGTCTTGACCCGAGCCAACGGCGACGACGACGTCGCGACGATCATCGCGCAGACGCGTCACATTCGTCTGTGACTCTTGTACAGCGCCGTGCAAGAATTGTTGCGAAATTCGATACGTCGATGATTTTTTTTTTTTTTTTTTTTTTTTCCTATGGAAATTTTTTCCTTAACAACCTTTTTGTCACAACAAAATTTATCGTCGTTCAATAGCGCGGACGTTGTTAAACCTTCTTTGACACACCGGGTCAATTTTATTCCGATAGTGCTTCGTTCGTCATTCGTTAACAACGCTTTGGTTGGATTTCAGCTTAAGGATTCAGACGTATACATTGAACATTCCTTAATACTTGTGGAAAAATTAAAATTCGCACAATATAGAATTAAATTGTTGAGAAGAAATTTAAGTGAGCGTTCTGTGAAAAATTCTTTTTTCTGTGAAAAAATGTTAAGTTTTCAACCTTACGTACAGAATATTTTTCACTACCAAGCAGATTTTTCTACGTTGTCGATTAGAATCGCGTGTATGTTTTGTTTCTTAGAATGTTTGAATTAAAATATTTCGTCTCACGTATATCTGGCGTATATTGAAACAGAAATTTTTGGAAATTTCTCCAAGCTAGGCAAATTATCCGTACTCGTTTCTCAAAAATTCTACTCTCACGATCAGTCAAATTTTCAGTAAATCCAGTTGCGCGTCGCGTAATTACGTGTAGAATTTTATTACATTACCCGTAACGTTTTCCATTTGTAATTGTGAATCCGACTGTACGGTAAGCTCGCGAACCTGCTGGTTCCGTAGTTTCTCGACGGTAACCCGTGGCGAATAAAGCTCTGGCACCATGTACCTCGTATACCTACGTCTGACTCACAGCGTTTTGCGTTCAGCATGGAAGAAATACTCGTAGGTGTAAATTGCGTATACCTGCACGTACCCGTTGCACACGCATACGCGTAGACACGCCGACGTCTGAATGTTGGTGCAATCGACGTAGGACAACTTTGGAATCGCGTGTCGTTCTCTGTATTATTATAAACCCGGTTTTTAACAATATTATATCTATGCGAGGTGTACGTACGCAGTTTGCAGTTGTCCTGGTATAATTCTTGTATCTTTATACCTTGATTAGGGTGCTTCATTTTAGGTTTGTTTGTTTGTTTGTTTGTTTTTTTTTTATAAAAGTGTTGCTCGAAAAATCTATGATAAATACTGAATAAAAAACTGTCGTAAAACCTGGAGGAAGTAGGAAAATACTTAGAGGTCGCTAACGATTATAATAATATTTTTTATTCATTTTTATGCCTACACTTTTTATGTCTTATTTTGTACCGTGGTCCAATTAATCATTTACCAATCAGCAGCAAACTGCGCCTAACAATTCCGCAGTTGGCTGTTCTCGTCTTTTCAAATCGGAAAGATTAATCGTCTCGGAGAAGTTTGAAATAACAGTTTTCGTTACCGAAATAGGAGTATCGCATCACTTTAATAACCCTGTTTCGTTTGCAGTACTGATTTTTACGAACAATGATTATTGGACCACGATACCCAAAAAAAATAAACTAATATATATATATATTAAGATGCACATGTTAGAACAAATAAAAAATATTGCAATAATTGGTAGCGACCTATATACATTTTCCAACCTTCTCCAGGTCTTACGATAATTTTTTTTTCAGTATTTATCGCAAATTTTTCGACTGACGACACAAGAAAAAAAAAAAACATTTCGACGAACCACCTTAACATTGATATTACATTACTTTGTTCTTGTTATCGGGTTCTGCTATCGAAATTTGTATAAAATATGAACAAAAAATAAATTAATAAATAAATACAAGTCGATCTGTGACGGTAAAAAAGTGACGCGGTGAATGTAAAAGCAAGAAAAAAGATAACGAAACAGGTCAACCGAATTCTGCACAGCTTTTATTATATAATGTACGAGAATTTCCCCACCATGCATCACATGTGCGTGTTGTGTATAAATACATATATTTATATGTAATTCGCTATCGAACGTCGACCAGTCGTGTAGACGCGGTCCAGTTTCGGTATGCAGAGCAAATAATGTCAATCCGGGTTCTCTAGTCTTACATAAACATTGTTTCTTCGGTGAAATTGTACACATTTGAAGACCCACAGTTCTTTCCCGTCTATCCACCTGTTTGCACGATTGAATGCGATGTATACCTCCCTACGTTTGTTTTTTTTACATACCCTAGAAAAATTTATTCGTTGTGTAGGTTATACTTGTTAATCATACGGGGCGTGGGGGGGAATCACTTTCTATCCGATTTTCGTACAACTTTATGCAAACTCATCAGGATATGGATACATGGTTATTAAAGAAGGGTTTTATACTCCGATCGATATTTGTAAGACGGTATGAAATCAGCAGAATTATTTTCCTTGATTAATGCAATTTTGTTATAATTTGATTTGCAGGCGTGACATTTTTTCAAACACATACGCTTACATTTCAACTCGGACGAATCGATCTAACAATTTATGCAGCATGATCGCGATGACGAGTTTATATTGAGATACGTATTACGTATAACGTATATACGTAGGTGTGTAGTATACATATACCTGATAGCGGCTGTCTGGATAATTAATTGATTCGTTCATCCGATGATCACGCAGCTTTCGATTAATCGTCGAGTTTGCTTCCTTTATTTTCGGATAGCTAAGAAATTGTCACGAAACTAGATCTATGTAAACGCTTTGAATCGCCATTCGCCGCTTGGACGAAGTGGGTTAATCGGCAAGCTTGACTCGCGCCAAATTGGCCTCTTATCAATTTCAAAACGAACGCCTACGCAGCTCGATGAATTACAAGTCTTTGCGCAAAATGTGGAATTTTTATATTTTTGCTATCACCGGTAAGATCAAAAATTGTGAAAATAAAATTTCTCGTTACCGTTTTCGTCTTCTTTTTTCTTTTTCTTTTTTTTTTTCTCTAATTTTTTTCTGACAATTTCGGGGCTGCAGTTTTGATATTTATACTCGTCGAGTTTCTTATTGTGTCTTACACGTAAAGCCTCCGAGACATTGGTCCTTCTTTTATGGGATTAACGCGAACAATTTGGAGGTAACAAACGTGTTTTATGGCCTTTACTCTACGGTGGCCCGTATTAAGGATTTATGGGACGTACAGTCCGGTTGAAAAAGTGTCGCAACTAAAACGCGACCGTAAGTTTTATACACCTAAAATATCTTGTTGTTACACCGACTGACAAAATGAAGAATAAAGTCTGAGATGATTTTCAAGAAGTTCAACGACAAATAAAGCGTGCGATTTTCTTTAATTTTACTTAGAATCGTACAAACAGATATGTGAAGTTTTCCGTCTGAATAATTTGACTTCCTTGCACTTTGTCGAGAACAAGGATATTTACAGTTCTAATTTGATGTTTCAAAATTTTTATTTACACAAGTTTTTCTCACTATATTTAAAATTTTTATTATCTCAGGTAGTTAAAAACTTTCTACATCACGTATCTTACGTCACGTCCTTGACCTGACTGTACCTCCCATACAAACTTGAACAAGATACGAAGTTAACTCGCGCGGTTCGCGGTAAAATAAAATAATCCTAAAAGAAATAAACTCGCGAAAATTCTCCAGCACACACGCAAGACGTCGATTTGCGTACGTTGTTTTCGAATTTTACACCGACCGTACAGCCGCGGTTATGAAGTCACTTTCTTCACGCTCACGTCAATCGAAAATCACTCCCTAAAATTTGTTTTTTCTTTTTTCCATGCTGCCAAATAATAATTTTCACCTGCTCCAAACTCCGAATTAATATTTACATGACAAAAAAAAAATACAATTTCCAAAATATTTCGTTCACTTTCATTTTTTTTTTTTCTTTAGTTTCGTACGAAATTTAGCGAATAGTCATGCCGGTCATGTGTACAATGTACGGAACCTTTTAAGCTCGGCGAACCGGTCATTGTTTGTGTTCTGCAAGATACATGGTATATATATATATATGTGTGTGTGTGTGTGTGTGTGTATTCGTTCGCTCCAATTTTTGTCCCCCACTTTAGTCTCTCCTCATATGTCAAGGAAGAGAAATCCATTAACGGTGTTACGTTACTGCAAATATATTTATATAACATACAACCAATTGGCAAGCGTGTATTTATTATTTATCGTATGGTTACATGTGCATATATATTTTTAACCCGAATCTGCCGTGGAACGCTTTTTTTCTCTTCTCATCCTTACGTAACACGAGGTCCGTGAGGTGTACGAATACATTCACCATACATTTACGCATCTCAGCGACGCGAGAAGAAATATTAATCCATTCGAAGTATTAGATCCGTGTCGAGAGTAATAAATAAACCGGGCCGAGTATTCCGACCACGTTTGTCACACTGCTAGATGGCTAGATGAATATCGTACATAGAATATTTAAATAATTTTAAATTCTGTAGGGAACGATCAGTTGATGATGTTTTCTTTATTTCTTCAAATTCTTTATTTTTATCCATTAATATTTATGTCTATATGTATGCTAATCTATATCTACTATGGTATAAAAAAAAATCATTCACGTTAGAAAATATATTACAATTGTCAGCGTTACTTTAAATGTATCGACGTAAATATTAATTATATATTAGTTGAATAATTAAAGCAGTTTCGTGACAATGATCAATATAATACGTACGTTAATTACAGACACAAGCACGGTATTTTCTATATTTTTTTTTTTTTTTTTTTGAGAATTGGCCTCACACTCTTCACTTGTTTAATATATACATAAATAATTGAATGGCACGCAAGCTCGAATTAGGCCGTTCAATTTTTGTGCCGGTTTTTTTCGAATTCAAAGCATCGAACCTCTATTGCGTTTTAAATGTGATACCTCGACTTCGCCCACCTTGACATTGTACCAATAATTAACGGCCCTTCGACTCGTGACACTGACAATATTCGAGAAAATTAAAAGGAAAAAAGAAAGAGTAAGCTCCGGTTTCAGAGGTCAGTAATATTTTCTACTTTCCGAAACGAGCCGGGGGATTTTCGGGCAGCCTCCAGTCAGACCAGAAAGTTCCGTAATCCTTCAGCACGGTTCCCCTGGAATGAAATTAAGAAATTTCTACATGTCCGTTGGAAGCTCGGCGCGGAATTGCAAAACTGCGGAATCGACCTGATGAAATACGTGAAAGATCGCGATCCAATAAATAACTTCCCGCAGCGATCAATTTGTCTAAATAGCGAACAAATATATTGCGTCACGAGACTTGAATTGTGCATTGTGTGTGTATATACATTGCGTCTGCCTAAAAATTTATTACGCCAATTTTTCGTTCAACCGTCAACGAGGCAAAAAGTCAAAAGCTCGAGAAGAAGAAAAAGGAAAAAATTTCAAACTCGTTGCGAAAGTTGTTTCGTTATAATTCGCTATGTATATGCGTATTTAAGTGTGTGCGATTTTCGGCACCGCGTATAACAATTGTAATCACGAATCATGCTATAAAATATAATCGCGAAATTTTGTAAGAAGGAATTTTCGCATGTGTAACCGAATCGTTGTTATTCATCGTCGATCTCGAATTACACATCGGATATATTTATTGCACGCGATTTTAACACGCGGAAATTTATAAACCCCATTTCGCGTTCACGGGCACGCGAACGTGTAGTGATTTTTTTCATTTAATTACTTTTTATATTATTATTCGTATATCAATCTCGATCATCAGCGACTCTTGATCGAATCTTGCCGTATAATTCGACACTGGAAATCAGCTCAAACCCAACTTTCCTCGTCGTTACAACACATTCGAGATCTTTACATGATTTTACAGGAAGCCGCGTTTGATACAGAATTTTTCCCTACCTTTTCCGTTTCGCATTCCGCAACCGATTAAGCGGGCAAAAAGCGTATGCAAGTAAAAGAGAAGAATAAATAAAAAAAAAAAAAAAATGCAACAAACAAGGAGATGAAACGACAAGTTGAACGAATTAATTTACAAGAGTGCGGAGACCTCTGAATTATTTGTTTATTTATTTGTTTCTTGTTGTTGCTGCTGTTGTTTTTATCATTATCACAGCAGCCTTAGAGGGTGAAATCGTTAGGTTTACTCACGTAAAGTACACGCGACCTCGAGCATCGTGGGGCGCGTTCCATATCAGAGTCGCATGCTGTTTGTCCCGAGGATCGGCGTGGGTCACCGCACTGCACTCGGCGTGAGTGTTTGTGTTCGGAGTCTGGGCCCAGGACCCGATCCAATTGTCGGTCCGAGCGTCTCTCGCCTGGATAAAGAATCCCTTGAAAGCTGCCCCCTCGATGGTCACTGCGTCGTTAACGTCTCGTTGTTACAATTGACAAACTCATTCGCCGATAATTATTGCATTAGTTGTAACATAACGGAGGGTAAGACGTGCGGAGTTATTCGTATCGCTCAATATTAACGCGGCTGGTCGGATAGTCTTGGCAATTTGGGCCGGGGTTTAAATTTCGAATTTCAAAAGTTTCGGAAAGCGACGGATTCCGAATTTTTTTACGACGAAACTTGGTTCCTCTCGAAAATTTATTTTTCGGAATTCTCCTCTTCGGGAACTTGCATTTTGGAACTCTGAGCCGTCGGGTTTCTGGCTATTAGAAACTTTGTTGTTTCGCAGAAGTTGACTTCTTTACATCCGATTTCGCCGCCAAGCAATTCGGAATTAGACGCTTTCTATGATTGTAAATTACCGAAGATTTTTTCCCAAAAATTCATAGTTCTCAATTATTTTTCTATAACGCGAAGAGGATTTTATAGTTTTTTCGAAAAGAATTTCGCGCAACTGTTATTTTCAATTATCGATACCTTTCTTACCTATGTCTGTAAAATTAAATATCGATTCTAAGAATTGGTTCGATTTACCAGTTATCTGCGAACCAGGTCCGTATTCGGCGGAGGACGCCGTTATCGTGTAGGGATTCGTTTCCCGTGGCTGTGGCCTGGCTTGGCCGTGATAGGGTTGATTGGGGCGAGGTTTTACGCAGGCGTCGACGGGGGCTCCGTCGGGAAAACAAAAAACTAAATTCACCCCGACGAGGAGTGATAACAGGATCGTCAAAGGTGCGATCCGATCGATATTCGTCCGGGCCATCTTCGGATCCACGGGTACGATCTGTGGATGATGATATTCGACGATGGATTTCATTGTCGGTTTGCAAGCGCAAGTCTTGGATTTATACCTAGTTTTAACCCATTCGTTGTTTTTTTTTCTAGTTTTTTTTACGATTCTCTTGAGATGTACCGTATATTGAATAATAAATTGTCAAGTGTACGAAAATAGGGGTAAAATATTCTGACACATCAATTGTATATATTTATTTTTTTAGAATTATTCTCACATTGTGAAAATAAAGAAAAATGAAAATATTGACCAAGTAAAAAAACTCGACTTCTCAAACACGTATTCGAAACATCTCAGAATCGTTGGGAAAGTGTTTGTTTATTCAAAGAAAAGCATTTTGAGTCAATATTCACATTTCGACGTGAACGGGTCAACACTTGTCGATATTGCCACAGTTATCCCGCAGACTGCAGATTATTGTTAGTACTGAATACGGTAAGGAATTCACCTGTTGCCTTCCGCGTCCGAGCACGATATGTATAATCGTGTGGGTACCTCTTCTATAGATTCAAATACGTACCTATGGCTGGGCTAATATTCTCGCGAATAATTTATCACCGCTGGTTTATCACGAGAACAGCGCGAAGAGAGAGATAGAGAGATAGAGAGAGAAATATTGCAGCATTGTTTTCAATCAAGCTCGAAGAATCTCCGAGTCTCCTTATACTTGTTATAATTCGTGGACTCGTCAGGTGAAATCGGACAAGACGAAAAAAATCGTCTTTCGAATTTTTCTACAGTTATACGATAATCCGTTTGAAATATTAAAACACAGAGACTTTTGGAGATTTTTGGAGAACTGGATAACGCAGTGAGATAAAAATTTTGTTGAAAATATGAGGAATGCTTCGTTCGACAGGGAGTTTGAAACGTACAAAAAGGGTGAACAGATATTAATTAGCGTCGCTTCGAGCGCTATCCGGACCGGATAATTGATCGAGGATAATTGATTGGTATCGCGGATTAGACGGTGAAAGTCTTTTTATCGACGATTCTTTTCTCCCGCGTTGCAAAGGAGATAGTTGGCGATGTGCTAACATCGCCTCCGGCTAACCCGGTCAGCCACCCAGCCCTCACGGAATACCTTTTGCGGATTTCCTTGCTGCACTCAGCGACTGACAAGGATCGCGTATCGTTCCGAAATCGCTCTGAATCACGTCTCGTCACGTTTCTAGGTTCAACCGTTCTTTTTTTTCTTTTTTAGAAAGATAGGTGTATCGATTAATTAACTGAACATAATGTTTGTACATCGATACGGTGATTATGAATTGAGTGATTAATTAATTAATTAATTAATTAATACAACTATGCTTTGGAAAATGAAATTGTGAAACCGATTTGAAAATAAGCAATTACATCAACGTGACGAAACGTGATTCGGAGATACAATTAATCAGTTGACCGATTAAAAATTATTTACGTATCGATATACTCGAGTTGTGTTTAATTTGTCGAGGAAAAAGATAATGGAAGAAAAAAAATTGAGGAAAAAAAGAAGAGGAAACATTGTTAAAAATAAGAAATTTTTGTATATTGTGAGATTGAATTTGCAGCATTTCATCATACGGTAAAATTGTTTAATACCTACACGAGCTGCATTCGTGTTTTAAGTGCACTTTAACCTGGGTCTTATAATTGAAGAGAGAACGGGAGGTACGTGCAGTATAAGCTGGCGATTTTCAAAGAGAATGCTCTCGGGGATTACGCCGCCGCTTTTACAGATCTCGCAATACAGAATACAATTACATTATCACGTGGAGGTAAAAGAGAATACACGATTCACGGTGTAATCTGTACCAATTGCTGTAAGGCGTTGAGTAATAAATAATTGCAGTTATAAAGTCTTGACGCGGCAAGAGACTGAATAAAAGGACGGGGATTGAAATTTTATTATCTCGCTTTGCAGCGATGAACAATTTCATATGCTTCAATTGTATAGTTTAATATCAAAGAAAAAGAAATTTTAAACATGTACGATACAAGTTGTTATTTTTAAACAATTCAGTGAAAACGAACGTGCTCCGGTATCAATTCAACGAGCGTAATCATTTCAAAATTCTTCACGGATCAGTTATTTATTTATAATGAGAAGAAAAAAGAAAATTTTTCTTACAGTCAAAAATACGGTAAAAATCGTACTGATTATATTTCTGATTATACATTTTGTATCGTGTGTCTGTAAATGATTGCGAAGTTGTAACACGAGTGTGAATGAATGTTTTTTTTTTTTTGGTTTTTTGTTTTTCAAAAGCTGTTAAAATGAAACAAAGAAAGGAAAATATATGATCGACTTACATTTTACGGTATATAAAACAAACGTCCCGACGAACGAACCGCTCCAAAGTAACTGAAAGTAAATTATTTATCCAGGTTTCATTTCTCACGGCTTCTCCTCCTTCTTCCTCTCGCAATCAGCTACACGTACTATAATAACGTATGCGGTTTAATACTTTAGTACGTAACGTACGAAATACGCTCACCCAGACGTAAATGAATGAAATACGTGTACGGAGTCAAAGGTTTGCTGCCGTACAATCCCCACCGTTGATATGAATCGGAAGGAGCAAAGGTGGGCAAAACCTGGACGAACCACTCGCAATTCACTTTTGCTAATTGTTACTTTCACTCACTCGGTTAATCTCTCAGCCCTTACTTTATACTTGACGTAACGTGTTGCAGTGTTGTGCACGGAGTACATTCCTTTCCTTATTCACAACGCTGCTCCAAATTCCGGATCGATCGCTGAGTTTTATAACGAGTATGCTTCTTTAGGCGCAAATAAGGAATAGGCTAGGATTTTTACAAATTTTTTTTTCAATTCTACTTTTATTTACTTTTTTTTTTTTTTTTTTTTTGTTTCATTTTTATATCTTTGGAATTAGAGAGAGACTTTTGATACCTGCACGATTGCAAATATTATCCATACATTTTGATTTTCAAAGCGTCGATGACTGTTCCACTCATTAGTGTAGCAGAATATGGATACACAATTGGTGGCTTTCTTTTTTCAGCAATGTACCGTGTTTTCCGTACAGTTTATTCGGCTAAAGTTCTTTGCTTACTGTATGTTCGATATAAACATATAGTTTTCAAAAATGTAAAAATAATTGATTTACCGATGGAACGTTCTTTTTTCGTATTGTGATAGATATGCACGCGTACGAATTGTACGGGTGAAATATTTTAGAAGTAGAATAGATATTAAAAATACTATACACGTTATAATATAGCAGAATCAATCGGGCCTGTAGAAATAAAATGACGTAAACGTAACAACGTTGTATATACGCACACGTTGCACATAACACGGTAAACAATACTCTTTGTAAGTTTATAACAATCTATATAAGTGTAAACTATACATAATTATGCAAAGTATCTTCGGACTGATTTACGATGTAAATATTCGTTCTGGTAAAAATCATCCCCTGATATATCAGAGGTATAATTGTGCATATACACTGTATAGAACAGATGGATCCGATAAAGTAAATCGTATGTAAAAATTACCTTATACATACGTTTACAGGTATGCTTATGCTTAATACTTACTTAATAACTAGCTTGATTCTGTCCGTTCGGCGGATAAAAAATTTGAGTAAAAAAAATAATCGACATATATAACGTATAGTGGAAAAATGGAAAATATGCTCGAACACACATAAATACACGCAGTATTACGCGCCTTGGCTAAAGTAATGTCAGACATACTATTAACGCGCACTCTGTCAAGTTTTTTTTTTTTTCTCTTTGACTGTTTTTCTACTAAGGCATTAACTAGGCCATTATTGTATCCTAATCGCGTTTAAACGACTGTACATATTGACTTCCTACTATTTCAACGCCGCACGCTCTTGGAAACCAGCCACGAACGCGGTCCGGTTTTTTGTAGGCTCCTCCTATGCCGTTGTTTTCTTTTTCCCCGAAGAGCCAGTACCTAACGCAGAAATTATACTATTTATCTTCTTATCGGTTAGTTAAATATTTATGAAGCTATTGTATATTGACGACAGGTATTCGATCATTTATTTCGTCAAACAAACTTTGAACTAACCTTCGCCATCTCGTCACTATAACAGTGTCGTTTACACTGAGCTTGATACGCGTTTCGTCTGTACAAGGCGGATGACACAAAACTGCACATCCGTAAGTGATCGGCACCCAGGAACCAGATGCCGCGGAGACTATTCTGTACCTTAGAGCTCGTTTGCGTTTATCCTGCTTTTGCGCTAGCTGCTCACGCTGTAAAATTATTCGTTTCTTTAATTTCTTTTTGATTTGTTTCCTTTGTGGAGGAACAAAAAAGACAAAAATTTGTATCTTACGGTCAAAGTGTACTGATCGCATCCGTCGATGACTGGCCAAGTAATGCCGTCACCTTTTGGAATGCAGTTCCACGTAAGTACGTCTCTCGTGTCTTTAAGCCAGCCCCTGGAGTAGGGGTGTATAAATTTTTCGTTTGTTCCGTATCTCCGGTATTCTGCTTTTTCATTTATCCAGTCTTCTATACCGGTGCGATTTCTGAATATCGCTTTCAGCTGAATGACATGGAACATTTGTGTGACAGTTGTTCATCGATCAGTCCGTGCTAAGATTTTAAAAAAAGGTAAAATTTACCTGGAAATAGAGTAACATTCCAACAGCCAGAACAACTCCAATGGACAGACCGCTACTGAAGACTGCTAGAATCAATATAATTACAGAAGGGGGTGGGAACAGGTGAATTTTGAGGGCTAAAACGCTCATGAGCCAAGAAACGAGAGTGAACGTTGCCATGCAGCAGCCGCCAACCGCACTCGCTAAAAATGCCGTAAAATGGCCGTGGTTGTGGTGTCCCACACAGTTGTTTATCCACGGACAATGATGGTCCATTTTTAGAACGCAGCGATTACCTGTTGATAAACGAATAACAATCTTTCAAAGGAAAAATTTTGGCGACGCAAAAGCTTTTTGTATATTTACTGGCAATATCGAATTCCTTACATTTCCTACAATGATGCGATCTAGGCGCTTTGTACCCAAGACACGTCGAACAGAACTGCAAGTACTGAGCGTCGGATATCTGCGCCTTCAAAGTAGAAAAAGAGAATTGCACAGTTCAAGTTTTGCTACAATTCTAAATAAGAACGGAACTCTGAGTAAAGGTCAAAAACCTATGTGGTAACAAGAATTTGCAACAAATTACCGGCGTCCATTTCAACGGCAGGTATCCTGGTCCCTCGTAAATTGAACTAATGAAATGATAAAGCGTAGAGCCGCTGAGACTAAAAAAGCAGAGGAAATAAACGGCGCCAGAAATGCTCTCTTCGGGGGGCCACCACTGTCTGCTGCAATGTATCGTCATCAGCGTAATAATTTTTATGATACCTGTAAAATTAAATCGCGCTAAACAATCCAGTCCTGACGAATCGTCAAAATTGACAGAAGTCAGAGCAATCGCCACGCCCGGCAAATTGAACGATCGTTTGTCAAAGACTAGAAAATGTTTGTGTACATCTATTATTTTTATATTCGACTAGCCGAACCCTTTCTGAACGAGTGTTCAAAGGGTGTACGCCCGTTTAGATACAATAAATAAACGAATTTAATAAACAAATAAAAAATATTGTTTTACAACTCGACTGCTTATTTTCAAGAGGCGGAAGGGGAGGGGGATTGTAAAAAAGAGATTTTAGATTAATGAAAAAACTAAGATTACCAAGGGCTGTCAAGGGTCCCCAGTGACAAATCCTCTTGAAAGGACCAAAGCACATTTTTTTTCATAACACACAACTAACGGCGAGTGGATTTCCGTCGACGGGCTGTTTGTTTGACAACAAGATAACCTATAAAATTCGGGGCTCGCCGACTCACCGACCGAGAAAAACGCCGGTTGCAGAATCAAGTAATGCAAAAGTCACCTGTTTCTTCTCAATTCACTGTGACGTCACAGCTGAGGTTGGCATCATTGCACAATTTTAATGCACACAAAAGTGTGAGAGCATGTGAGTCCTTTAGAGCATATACGGTATATGCTCCAAGGAGTGCCCGCCACATTCACGCACTTGACGCACACCTTGATTGCGGCTTTGGAGCCGAGTTCCGTGCGAATTGCGTCAAGTCGTCAAGCTTCGCAACGGAATGAACCATCATGACACCGTATGTATAATTTTACTTTGAAACTACGTCGATAAATTATATTTTGCACAATGCCATGACGATCACCCACACTTACAGCGTGTGAAATTCGAGTGTATGGGTTTTTCTTTTTTAACTTTCTCCAAAATCTCAAAATACATGTCGTGTTATTCGTTCGCCGATCTGACTGACTTTGGCAAAAATAAGTTGTACCGTAGAAAAAAACAACAAAAAATTAATAAACCTCAGTACCTCTCGAGTAATCTGACAAAGCCTAAGATACCAAGCTTTCGCATTCGATTAAAATCAATTGGCAAACAATTGATGAATGAAATTTTTGGTCTTGAGCAAGCAATTGACCTTTTTACAGAACTTGAAGAGGACTCTCACTGATTACTAATTTTCACATTGCAGCCACAAAATGGCGTAGAAAAACCGTCTGGTCCTAAGAAACGTCAATCCTTATCTGAATTTAGAAAAGGTCGTTTTAACGATCAGAGTGACACAATGGGTAAGAAAAAATCACTCAAAAATGGTTCGAGTAGTAGTCCAGCTAAGGCAGGCCTCGAACCACGGAAAGAAAGCTCTTCCCCAAGTTCTCCGAGTTCTTCTAGTTTTAGCAGTACTGAAAGTTCTACCAGGGATGTTCAATTTCCTCGCCACAGAGGAGGGTCTGTATCCCCTCATCCGTACCCATCGCTTGATGGATTGGAGGAAGTGAATGATAAGTTGGATCTATCAACTTGCAACCAACACGCCAATCAGTCTCGAGATACTTCAAGCTCCAGTATCAGTTCTAAGCCAAAATTTACCCCCGAATCAAAAAAACGTTTGAAACGAAATAAAGACGAAAAATCGAATTGGTTCATGCCGAAGATTATGATAGGTGCCTTCGTATTGTTTGTAATTGTACTTGTAATTGTGTTTGTACCTGTTTATTTTAATCTACCGTATGCGGAAAATAGCAACGCAACAGTCGACTCTGATGTATCTGATGATGTGAATTCAAGGATGAATGACATAGTAAAACTTTTTCCATCCCAAAACGAAAATATTTGGTCAGATTTCACATCTGGCATAGCAGAAGTGAAAAATAAAACGCTCAGACTTGCAGTATTTTTACTATTGGCGCCTGATAGTGCTACTACAGCAATTTGCTTGGCTAAGAAGGTGGCCGAAGTAACTCGTTCTACTCTTGGGGGTACCGGCGATGCAATGCTGAGTCCGGATCAGTTGGAGAATGATATCGGCAAAGTACTCAAATTGATAGAGGAGCGAGTCATGACAACCAAAACTGCGGTACTTACTCATTTTAAGACTCATGTCGATGTTCGTGTACTGCATTATGGTTTGAAGCAAGCAAGTATTAATCACTTCTAATCTTTTATTGCAGATTTTTTTGGACTTATTGAACATTAAACCACAGGCTCTCAGGGCATTACACGATATATGTGATCCGGACTCTCCGTTGGTCGAGGATGCTGTATATCTGATTATTATGAAATCGCAATTATACAAAGAATCCGAAAATTTGGTATATTTTGCTGAGCAGCAACTTAACAATACGTTTTCAAGTGTTATAAGTGAAGATATATTGCGTGCATTAATTGTCAGGATCACTGCAGGCGGGGTGCTACCTATTAGAGCAGAAAAGAATCTGCCGTGTTCAAAATGCGATATATCATAACTTAAAGCTGCTCACCGACATTTATACATACGTAACAATGTGATGCTTAACCATTTAATCCTTACCTGATTTATAAATATTACAAATTAACTGTACACGAAGCTGATCATTATTTATACTCTAAGTTGATAATATTCATCCATAATATTTTACACGTTTTGTTGCTTTTATCAAAGATTTTTTTGCATCACCCTAAGTGCCGTAAATTAATTCTACATTAAATTTGTAATTATTTCAAGTATTAATATCATAAGTAATTGAAGAATAGGACTAATGTGAATGTTAAATGAAAACATAACATAATATACATTCTTATGTCGTTTTTTTATTAAAGCAGTAAAACTTTGTTTTTGAAAAGAAAAAAAAAAAAAATTAGTGAATTTACTTACCACATTTTGACACTGATAATTAGTATCTCACAGTTTAAATTTGGATAGGATTTCCGTCTAAACTGAAGTGATTGTAGATGGTTTATTATTTCAATTTTATTTTATTTATGCCAAATGATCATACACAGAAAACACAATGTTTCATGTCAATGAATCTCTCATTAGTAATATAATGAGAAAAAATCTAGCTCTGTTGTGTATTTGCTTTTGATTAACGTTTCCTGAGGTTTTTTGCCGTTGGTTCTATTGGCATTAACTATTTCAAAATCTATTTGTTTTTCGTAATTAATATGTATTCCATAATGAAGAACACATTCCCAATTTTTCATTTCGCAGTAATGTTTCACTAGCTTCAACCTGTATGTATGAAGTAGAGTTAAAAATAAGATCAAAATAACGTTCTATGTGTATGATATTGAATCATTGTGTTGGCATTGTGGCGTAGCAGTCAGCAGTCCTTGTACTGTTATACATAACGTCACGAATCACATAGATTTGCTCCCATTGCCAATTTGTAATCAATCTTTACCCAGAATTGCCTCAATTCAAATATTAAATAAAAATAAATGTCCATATTTTACTCGGAACGACAATCTGGGTAAATGCGTTCGGGTAAAGATATGTTGATTTCAACTCCAATATTTCTTCCACAATAATTGGGAATATTTATTCCCAAATATTTTTGCATAAAATAAATGTTATTGAACTTTACACATGCAATCCCGCCTTTGTGATAAAATTCCAGAGGAATTTTTTTACATACAAAAACGAATCGTGCACAAGAAACTATCAAATTATCAAAAATTGGCAAGGGGTACTCAAGAGCTGTTATGCAATGTTGAAAAATATTTCATCTGAAGCATAACGAGAGCCTTAGAGTAATATGACAAAAGTTTAATTGTCGTAATGATCGAAGTCGGTAACTAAAAGTAGAGTAGTATATATAGTTTGTATAATATAGTATGGTATCGTCGAACCTAAATAATAAATACATTTTATACAGTCACAGACCATTTATACAGAATGTCCGAAATTTAAACTGCTGTACAAATTACTTCCGAAACAATTGATTTCAGATTTCGAGGATACGTATCTTTTATACGAATTTTTATTCCATTTGATCGAAATTTTTGTTTACACTTGCTACGCATAACAAACACCAATCTAACTATACGTATGGCTTTTTCCACCTAATTTCTTTTTCATTTAAACCGCATGCAGTATTATTTTTTTCTCTCTTTTTTTTCAATTTATTCGTTAATATACTTTTACATTAGCTGCAACAGAGGTGATCTTATTTTTTTTTTGTCATCTTTTCGTGTTATGGTATTGCTTTAGCAAGCATGGAAAAATTTTGAGGATTCATCTATCATTACGATGCATAATATATATATTTTCCTTCTTTTAATTAAAGCTAAGGAAGGTTGGTAAAAGTCATATTGCACAAAAAGAATTATAAGAGACTTTTTAAACATATTGCATACATAACAATCACCAATCTCTACTTCGAATATTCGATGTAAGAATTTGATGTCAAAAAAGTAAGTAGATCCGAAATTCTGAGCAAATTTAATAATATTCTAACGTAACACTCGGGATTTTTTGACTTTTTTTTTTCAATTTTCAATTGAATAGCCTTTTTGGTATTACCACTCATAAAACAAATCCACAGTTAAAACTGATCGATGTATTCGTAAATAAGAAAGATTTACCTAAGTAAGAAACCAGATTGGATTAAGTAAACAAAAGAAGGAAATTTCCCTGAATATTTTTTAGTTCTCTTAGATTTTTTCGTTCTTTACTTCATTTTAGGGGCAATCTGTATATAACGGCCTTATAATTACAAGATACGTATTTACAGTAAAAAACTTTAATTGGTCATGATCCTATCTAGTGTAATAAAGAGTTGAGTACCGCGTTGCGTAAAGTTATCTGTATTGGCTACGTAGTCGCGTACTTCAGTCATTTTTAGTATCTTGCCGTTTGCAAGTTTCAGTAATTATCAGTCAGTCGAACGTCGAGCGTCGAGCGGGGCCCATTTCTGCCTCTAGTGTATTTATCAATGATCATTTTAGTAGTTACTTTATAATACTACTTAACATTTAGATGTTTTTTTTTTTTTTTTCATTCTGATAAACTAAATGTATAGCATATATTAGCTAATAATATACGAACAGGGTACGAGCTTAAGAGATACCTATAATGCAAAACAAATTAGTCGATTTGAATACTTGAATTTTAGAAATTGATGAAAGCCTCAATTATCAAAATACGTACGTGTACGCATACGTACACATTACCTACTCGTACAATTGTAATTCATACAATAAAATAATATATATTTTGCTCTAAAATCCTGGAAATCAAATTAAATCCGCCAATACGTATGCGTTAACCTTTTCTTGTACGAGTCGAGTACGAGCAAGTGGAGAAACACTTGCTGCGACGAGTTATATATTGTTTTTTTTTTCAAATGTCAACAACAACGAATGGTCGCTTGTATACAAGCGAAAAATAAATTGTAAAAATAAAACAAGAATTGGCTTCGGTGTCAACTTGAATAAATTGCAGCGCTGACTTGGAAAAATTAGAATTGAAAACCTTGAACAGGTAGTTGAGAAGAATCAGGTGTTGTAAATTGAAACTGTTGACCCTGAGCATCGACCTGTGGAGCAATCCTGAGGTCCTCTTCCTCCGAACCAAAGTAATGTTCTATTATATCGAAAGCTTTCTGATATATATCCATATTCTGATGGGACTGCAGGAATTCTATTTTGTCCAAGCCTGAAATAAACGTGACGATCGTTTGTTAATGAAGATGCGAATGGAGCCAGCGATCAACGTAGTTGAGGTTTTATTCTTCATCGTCTTACCGTAACATTCTTCGATTAGAACGGCATATGGGTTTACACCATTGTGTGTACTGGCATCTTGTTCGCCCAATCGAAGAATATTTTCCAAGCCATTCAGCGCGACCTGTACAATCTTGGCATCCATAACTGTTAAAAGGTCGCAAAGTGGAGCGATACAGCCTTGTGTAGCCAAGTATCGAATTTGTTCCGCCGTGCCGCCGCTCGTTGCATTGGTGATTGCCCAAGCAGCTTCTTTACGTGTTTTAAACTCTGCCTTGCCCAAGATATCGATGAGAACTGGGAATATATTGGCTTCAATTACAGCCTGCAACAAAAAACAGACACACCAATGAATTTATTGATTGTGAAAGTGAGAGGCTAGTTGTGGATAATTCGTAACTGGAATGCGAGTAATGTAGTAAATAAAACAACACGAACCTGTATCTGTTGACGATTACCAGCAGTGATATTAGAAATCGTCCAGCAAGCTTCTTTACGTACGGTTTCACGGGGAGAGCTCAAGAGATGTAGAAGACAAGGTAGCGCCGAACAGTTCAGGACTACTTGTGTTTGCACATCGTCACCCGTCACAATGTTGCCAACAGCGCGCAGCGCAGCACTAACAACGTTGTTTTGTTCGTGCATAAGAAGCTCGACTAGACGCCTGCAAACTCCGGCGTCGATAACAGCCTGAATTTTGTCATTTGGCCCATCGCTGAGGTAGGAAAGAGCCCAGCAAGCATCAGCTAGGACGTCACGATCTGTTTGCAAAAGTAGACGGGCGAGTACTGGGAGGCAAGGAGCAACCTTTGCGAAGGCTGGAGCTGGGTTTTTGCCTCGACATAAATTTGACAATGCCCAAACGGCGTTGCGGGTCATGGATAGACGCGCTGCTTTTGAAAGAAGTTGGAGTAGCGGGACAAGAATGCCGCTGGCAAGGACATGATCCCGACACTCGGGACTGTCACCAGCAATATTGCCTAAGGCCCAAACGGCTTGCTCCTGTACATCCTCATATTCCGAATCCAAAAGTTTTATAAACGTAGGCACAGCTCCTGTCTCTATGACCATTCGCGTCTGTTGGGAAGTACCGCTAGCTATGTTCGTTAACGCCCATGCGGCCTCGAACTGTAGCGTCGCGTTTGTATCGTTTTGGAGGAACTCAACAAATCTTGGAACAATTCCTGTCTGTATAACTTCATCTATAGGTGGATTTGGTTCCCGGGACAGCAATTTTCTGAACTTTTGAGTCGCTGTTAGCTGCTCCTTAGGATCCGTGCTGTACAACGCTTGTATCATCTCTGTTGTTATCACTGGTGGTTGGGGTATAGCAGCTGGCACGGCATACTCGTCTGTTGCGGGAGCTGTGTCTTCGTCTGTAACAACACTAGGGACATTTCGTCGTTTCGATAACTGCTGTTCGCGCTTTTGTTTGCGAAGCTGTACTCCTTCCTCTTCTCTCCGCCGGCGCAATTCGGTGGCGTCAAGCCCGGCATTTTTGTATCGGTATTTGTGCGTTTGACCGGTGGACATCTGAAAATTGAAGTTAAGGGGCAAGTAACAACTTGATCAAAAGAATCGAAGATGATTTGTATTTGTTTAAATTCATTAATAGGTAATAATAGTCGATATAATTGAAATTTCCATCCATTACGTGAACGAACATACCATGGGTAGTTACAGAAGTATTACAATTAGATTTTACACTCAATCTTAGGAGGATCTTTTCTTTCTAATTACGCTTCCAACAAGGTCTGTATATTATGGTTCTGTTTAACCTTTGTATTACAGGATTCACAGCCTAGTCTATATGACGGTATGAAACAACGATGCGAGTAAAAATATATGAAGGTACAGGTTTTGAGATTGAAGAATTCCTACAAATAGCTTTTGTGGTATGATCGGAGCTAAATATACACGTTTATATTGGCGCAATTGACGTTACGTGAAAAAGACGGAAAAAATGGAACATGTCTCGCATAGTCATAGTTATATAGTACAGATTCGATTATAATTTATAGTGCAACTTTGATGCTATTTAAAGATTTTTTGGTCAAATGGGGGGTATAATTAAACTGGAGAGGTCGAGGAGAATAAGTGACGTTAAGAAGCAACGTGACTCGAAATCGTGGATATTTCGCTCGTGGCGAACGTCATATTTTCAATCGGGGTATTACTCATGCCGACGATATTTTCGGGTTATTTGTGGAATTGTGATGGACATTTTAGCAAGGCTAAGAGACCAGCGGTAGTTGACGTTTAGTTCTCGAATTTTCTCGACGGTTTATTTTATCTGCAATAGTATTCTTGCAATGGTCGTTTCCCGGGGGTCTATCGGTATGCGAAAATGAAAAAATCTTTTTACTTACGGTGGTTAGTTGACTCAGTTGTATCGCTATCTGTGAAATATCATAAGAATAATTCGTCACTACCGCACTTTTGGCTGCGCGAGGCGAACGAAAAGCCTTGGCGTGATGTGCAAGATATGCCGCAAGGTATCACGGGTTTGATTTCTGATAGGCCGATTCAAATCACCATTTCACTTCAGTTCTCTTCGGCCTGCTGCCTGTCTTCTTGCGCACACCAATGCCTATTTATACCATACATAGGTAGGTAGGTAGGTCGCAGGCATCACAAGTACGGCCGTGGCCGAGGAAAGACGTTCCTCCAATCAGGGTCTCAAATAGCTCAAAACCCAACGGCAAGGACCAATCAAAAGTCGCCAAAATACTTCTCCGAACCTGCTGAAGCTGGTCACAAAATGGCGCAACGCCCATGACGTTTTATATCCTACGGGAAATAACGAGAACGAGTATTTTACATATTTATCGGTTTCCTGCATATTTGCCTGGAAATATTCTATCACCGATACATGCCGAAATTCCTGCTCTACTAGGATAATAAAGAAAATTTGTTAAAATTATGATGCAAATGTTCGACATATCGAGAACCGCTTCTCGTAGTGCTTCGAGTTTGTCGTTCGACTCGGTCGTTACTCGTTAAACCGAGACACGGTGATCATGGCTTGGATCGCAGACTGTGGCGATTTTTTAGAATTCCAGGTACTTGTGAATAAAAATTTTTAACTATGTGCAAACTATTCTTTAATTGTTAGCAAAGTAACTGTCCTTTGATCGTTAGAATATTTTCCTTATCTTTCGAGTCATGATCGACATCGATTCATTCGTACCGGCAAATCGCTAACCCTGTTGAAGGTTATCTTGTGTTGAAAAAGAAAAGAAAAACGTTGTTGAACAAGTATTTTCGGTTATTGAAATTATACTCCAACAATTATTGGAGTATCAGTATTTCACAACGTCAACCCAATCGTAAATACAGTTGAAGAAACATGTAGAAACCAAAGTGGATGAGACCCAGTTTTTGATTTAATCTATTTTCAATTTTTTTTATGACTATTGTGTGCATTTTTGAAATACGATGGTATTAATTACTTTCAGGATAATCTGAAGAAAATGAGACTTTTAGATGACAAAATAATTTATACATTGAACACTGCGATACCCACCGATTCGTTCAAAGGCCAGGTGAATGCGACCGCAAAGTGTAAGGATCTGTTTCAACAAATTCAAACAGGTCACGCACAGAGAGAAGTTGCGATTCAGACGTGCATAAATGCTACCAAAGACCGTGTCAAAAGTTTGAAGGAACAGAGGGATTCTGGAAAAGACGATCCTGAGCTATTAAAATCTCTGAGAAAAGAACAAAATAAGTTACGTTTACTTCAGACTGAACTGAATGTAGAAGACGTTGTTAAACAACAAACAACCCGGGTTTATAGTGAACGATGCCGTTCATATTATAAACCACCTAGTAAACAATTGTGAAAAAATTTTTATCCGGACATTATTTTTACGACAAGTAGTTGTTTTATACAATGTCGTTATACTGTCAGTCATGTGTATAAACTAGAAATTTTTTTTGACCTCTGGTGTTTTAACAGAAGTCGTATAATCAATGTTTAATTGAGTAAAACAACGTTACTGTCAGATTACAAGTGTTATTTGATCTAAATGAAATCATTTCTTTCTATTTACACCCTTTATAAACATATTGATGACTTATGAATGAATATCACACCTTCAATGAAAGTGCTGACTTTGTAAATAAATACCTGTAATAAAACTTATGTCCTGCAACCTATAGAATGCCATATTTACAATGAAATAAATTTGTGATTCACTGAAATCAGCATAATCGGATGATCAAGAATTAGCAGCTGAAGTCAGCACTTT
Source organism: Neodiprion fabricii (assembly GCF_021155785.1). Classification (NCBI taxonomy): domain Eukaryota; kingdom Metazoa; phylum Arthropoda; class Insecta; order Hymenoptera; family Diprionidae; genus Neodiprion; species Neodiprion fabricii. The sequence goes on from NC_060239.1 coordinate 1,862,148, forward strand.
ATTTTCGTTATTGTTTATTCTAATTCAAAATGTAGATTTTCTGTACAAGCATATTATAAAGGTAGAATTCTTTTAACAATGATCAGAGATCAACAAACTTATTTAATACTATAATTTGTACAGGATACCCAAACATATAACATGAAAATTTTTCGACCAAACTAGGAAGCTTGGTTTAAAATGATCTAATCATCACAAATAATGTACGCTCATCTTAAAACGTGAGCAATAGCTAATTGTCAACCTTGGTTAACAATTGTAAATTATAATAATCAAACACTCTAAATTCCACTTATAGATTTCTACTATGACGAACACAAATTTTTCATCAATATAATTTCTAAATAACTTGCTACAATTTAATAAACATGACATGACACTTTTTCCTTTTCAGTAAAATCAGAAACAGTTCCACTCTGCAGAAAAATTCAAATTCCACGTGGGATAATGCATAAAAAAATATAGTTGTATATTTTACAGAAAAAAAAAAATAATTCATCTCCAATATTAGAAAGAAGGAGAAAAAACGCCAATTGCTTTGCACAGTGATATAAATAACATTGAATAATCTACTTAATTGATACAAGCAATGGTTATTTCTTATCTTCTGCAAGTGCCTCCTTCTTTAGACTTTCCTGATATTCGGCATTCATTCTGTTGTGCCAGTCAATGTTCCACTGTTCGACAGACTCCCCTCGTTCAGCCTTCATTTTTCCCCAGTACACAGAGATATAGCAACCAATGAGCGTAGCGATCATCATGTACGTGCAAGCTTTTATCCTGAATTTGTTTTGGGCTTTGTCCAACTTTTCATACCTGTACGAGCAAAGGAATATTTATCGGTGAAAAGCGAAAGGCTTATTTTTCTAATCGTTGTTCATACAAAATTGGACCTTGCGTAGAAATGCAAGATGCTCACGTCATTTTCTCAGGTACTTCGTCAACGCTTTTGTAGTACTTTAACCACACAAGCATTCTCCTATCACGTTTTGTCGGCGTTACCCATCTTGTACCTGAAAAATAAACCAAACTCCATGTCAGATTGAACACGTACAATGTTGAAAAAAAAAAAACATATCAGGCAAATTTTAATAGACCAAGGATCTTCTCACGCACCAAAGACATTTGAATCAATAGGAGTTTCTTTCGGCGTAGAATTCTTAGTAGCGTTGGTGGTAGATTCTGAATTTGTCGTAGCTGCGCTAGTCGACTTAGAGTCTCGTAAAGTTGGATAAGTGGCAATTAATCTACCGCGTTGAGCCTGGCAGACCCGATTGACCAACCGCAGGGAGTACATGTTTAAAATCCTGAAAAACCATTGATTATCAAAGTCTAAGACGCCGCGTCAAGTTCTAGGTTAATCCCAAATTGTTAACGAATATCCGTCATAGGTTACTGCCAGTGTTTATTCATCACTGAGAATCGAACGTCAATAAAATTTTATTATAGTTATGTAGCAACTTTTATTGTGCGCAATGTCCGTCGTTTACATAACCTTCTTGCATCAAGTTGACATAACATAATTTATTTATTAACAATTCGCCACATAGGCCGAATTTCGCGCAATTTGAAGCAACGATTCGAACCTATCGATGAATTAATGACACTGTTGTTTTGACAGATCCGAGGGACGGTAAATTACTCCGAATCTCTGGGACGCAATGATATTCGAAAATCGAAAGCCTCGACCTTTTACTCACCGCTGATAAAAACTTGACTACTTATATCCACATCTGCGATGCCAAACTAAACTCTGAGAACAGTTGGAACGGTTTCCGCTACGCGATACAGTATTCAAGGACTATATAGCTATGCTTTGCTGTCACGCAGATTATTCGTTGAGGACATCTATCGTCGCATAGAAAATGCGTACTGACTCTACGGACATTTGGTCCAGCTATTATATGCCCGAGAGTAACGGAGTAATTGCATGTACTGCATACAGCTCGTAAGAAGTGGCTGGGCAACGTGACTTCGGACTCGTAGATGGCTCACCGCGGTTTATATTATGCTCGAGGGGTAGAAATGAGAAGAATCAAACACGGGAACGTACATACATGTCGTCTTGCACGATGCGCCGAGTCTTTTATTTACACGCGGGTTCTTTGATCTCGGGAGTTTCGAGCAACTCATTCTTTTCCTCGAAACACATTCGAGCCTTGCTCCAATTTTCTGTAGCCAATAAAATTTAATGCTTTGCATTAACCTGCAACGTAATCATAATATTATGTTCATATTTCGGTTCGTAGTAAGGGCTGGCAATCGTGACAATGATTTTACAGTTGTCTTGTGGTATTTAATTCATTGATCAGGCATTATCGCCGCAGAATAGCGCTAGTCTTTTAATTATGAGATTGTACAGCAATTTGCAGGAAACCGAGACGCGATATGATTATGATCGTCATTGTTGTAAATAATACAGAGATCCTTTATTATCTGCCGATATTTTTAATGCTATCTAGCATCTCTGATAGGTGGTTCCGGGTGTCAGAATTTTCATTCTTATACGACATTTTACAGAGAGAAACCTTTTGTATTTTATGAATGCTTGCAGCGTTATTCACGGTCATTTTTGGAATTAATGCGTACACACGTGCGTGTGTGTGCATGAATGAAAAACGTAAATTCCATGCGTATGAATGCTGGAAACGTCAACAGAACAGCTGTTTGTGATACGATTTTTTTTAAATTACTAATTAGGCCGGTTTCCAGCAGTCAGGATGCAGGTAAGTAAAAGATAAAATTACATCGCGAATCCCGGAATATTTATACATTTGGTAATGCGGTTTTACTAAACCTTTGGAAACGTAACCAAAAACTAACCTCTTCTTTTTTATTAAATTCAAATTAGGAACAGGATATTCCGATTGATATAAATTCAGGTAAACTGTTAGAATGGTTGATAAACAGACGTCACTGTACCAGGGATTGGCAGGCAAACATTATCGCCATCAGAGAAAAAATTAATAATGCCATTCAGGACATGCCCGTACACGAAGGAATCGCTCAGCTACTCTCTGGCACATGTGAGTATGCCTACACTATATTAAATATTCTAGATTCATTTACTAAGTTCATTGTATGATGGAGCAATTCTTTGTTTTCTGCTTCTTATTTCCGCATTTTTTTCTTTTTGCAGATATCAATTATTTTCATTGCAAGAAGATAATAGAGATTTTAAAAGAGACTGAGGTTGACTCCAAAAATTTATTTGGTCGTTACGGTTCGAAGAGAATGAAAGATTGGCAAGAGATCGTTCGACTTTATGAAAAAGATAATATGTACCTTGCGGAAGCTGCTCAAATGTTGATGAGAAATATCAATTTCGAAGTACCAAGCTTCAAAAAGCAGATTCAGAAGTTGGAACAAACACAGAACGTAATTAACCAGTTACCTGTTTTTTACCAAAGCAATTCAGAGATTTATATCTTTCAAGCAATTGTAATCGTGCTCATCTCAATCAATGTTTCTTCCACAGGATTTAGAGAAAAAGGAGGCAGAGTATAAAAAGTCAGAAAATATAGCTCGAACAGAGTTTAGCACACTTTGCAAGCAGCTGGGAATACCTGGGCAAAAAATAAAGAAGGAACTAGTTGAGAGAGTATCGGAATTGCCCGAGATTTACAACAGATTAGTGGAAAAAGCAAAATCCATCGACAACGTTGTCGAATTTTATAGTTCGTTTGTGGAATTCACTTTGGGAAGGCAGCACGACGGTGGTTGCGTTCCGATGGTTAAATACGTAATCGGTAAGCAAGCTTCGAGCTGCATTGAAGAATTAATTTCACCTTGATATATCGGTCGACGCTAAGTTATTTTTATTTTTTAATTCCAGATAAGGGTAACACGACAACTTATGAATGGACTTACGGAGAAGCTCCCTTATCTGTTGTCGAAACTGCATTGAACGTCAATTTTGACGACGACGAAGAGGAGGAAGCTAAAGAACATGGCGAGGTAAAGAATAAATCTACAAAAACTTATCGTGCACGATTTGTCGGATTTTTATATTTATCATTTGTCAATCTTTTGCCACAGATTGACTTTGGAAATGAGCCGAAGGAAGAAATTGACTTTGGTCAACTGGACGGTGAAGGGGAAATCGATTTCGGTGCGAGGGGTGACATAGACTGGGGTAACATCGAGTCTGCCGACGGTACCGCGGAAGAAATCGATTTTAACATATCTCTAGAGGAATCTGGGATTGTTGTAGAAGCTGCCGGTCTTGATGGTGGCATCGCGACTGGGACCGAGGCTTTGACGGTTCTTGACAATCCGTCGACTAGAAACGACTTTATAGACCAGTTATTAGAGGTATTGACAGAGTACATACTTTAATTTTTCAACCTCTTTCATATTGACATGAATTTTCATAGACCTCTACCGTCAACTTTTCAGCTCGAATCTTTTCTAAAACTTCGATTGTACGAGTTTCAAGGAGACAATAGAAACAATGTACTCAGCATGAGCCAAATGCAGCAAGCATCTCCTATCCTTCAACTCGCCACACCCGATAGCACTAAAAGCATGCTTGACCATGTACAGGTCCTCATCACTGAGGTCCTGGATAGCAGAGTACAGCATTTGCACAACATAAAGCATTCGCCCAGGTAATAATAGAGATATATATATAATAATAATACAATAGCTTTTCTTGTCGAAGCGGGATTTTGACTCTAGGAGAAAATTTTGTCCGCAGATTAGTAACGAACCAAATATTCTCGATCAGGATACGTTGTTTTTTTTTCACAGGTACGTAGATCTTCTCGCCGCGTCGCTGAGACAGAAATTAAAGATGGCTGAGAAAATGGTTTCGCTACAAAAATTAACTAGTCAAAGGCGAGAAGATATCATAAATCAAGCTCTGGCACTTCAACCAATGTTGAAAATGGTTATTCGACGAACCAAGGAACTGCAGACAGAGGTTATTGCTGTTTTTTATCTACAAAGAAAAAAATATATATGTATATATACTCTCTCTCATCCTTACTAGTAACTTATTACCTAATGCAATTACATTTTCATTTACAGATAGAACAAGATATATCGAAAAAGTACAAGAACAGGATTGTACATTTGACTGGTGGTGTAAATAACCTTCAATAAAAAGTAGCTTTCTTGCCATCACAAGCTACGCAGACTTTGAGAAGACACTTATTTTTGGGCTGAGGGTTTTTATTGTTTTCGTTGGTTTTTTTTTATGTTACTTTATTTTATTTTATTTTATTTCGTTTCAAATAATTTATGAATCAAGATTTGCGCTCACAATCAGATTCACACGCTGTAAAACGTCGGTGATAATCAACAGCGTTTATCCGCGAGTCTAGTATTTTTTAACAACACACTCCCACACACACAGAATCATTTATACATGTATAATATTACTCGTGTGTACGTATCGAAATGAATATTTTTCCTAATCGTATATGCGTCCCATGTTATATTATCGATCATACGAAGAAACATCCCATCACAAAATCTGCAAAGAATTTTTTCTTTTTTTTTTTTCTTCCAAGTGCTTTTACGGGGATTGTTCGCTTGTTCGTTAACGAACAATTATAAGTATATCCAAATTCTTCCAATCGTTTCCCTACGATAACATCGTGCCCTATTTATATGGCTATCGCGTTTACCCCTGAGACATACGGCTAGTTAGTGGAAGCACCTTTCCATCCCCCCTTTTTCATCTCCCTTAGCGAAAAGAACCTAAAAGTTTCCAACCCCCGTTAGGGTGAGTTCATGCATATGAATTAAGGGGCGCAACCTCTTGACGAAGAAACGCGCAGGTGAAATTATCCATCGCAAAAACGTGGACTGACAACAAACCGTTCAATTACGCTCGGTTTTCTTTGCAGAATCAGGGGATGAGAGATAGAATTAGGGGTAGAAGGGTATAAAAAACGGATCCACCTTCTCACGCAACGGTACATTTCATTCGGTGCTATGGGAATAATGCAAAGATTTCATTTATCAACGTTTGAAAGAACGAACGAATCAATTTTACAAATTAACAATTACAACCTCAAGAGAAAGTCTTATATGTATATGTACATATATGCATATGTATACGTTTGATTAGGTTTAATTAGTCTTAAATAGTCTTAAATTGAATAGGTTCGTTAAATTCCATATTTGTAGTTCAACTTTACATAACCATAAATAAATTTTGCACCAGCCTCCAGGCAGAAGACGTGCACATGGCTTTGGTAGTTGGGCAAGGATACCGACGCAGACATTCCGCCAAGGCACGATCGCATTCGCACAAACGTTGGGCACACGATCCAGACCCTCCCCACTCCCCGTGCTCGACCGCTGTAATAAGACGACGATGACTAATTTATGCAATTTGCAAACGATTGCCGACCGCGGCTTTGTTCTTTTCATCGTCCGACGTAGACTCACCGCATATCGGTTTATAGCCGCGATAGCATTTCCAGTAGTAGGGAACGAAGTACTCCAAGAACATCGGGCAGTCGGTTGCCTCGTAGCACCAATCGTGCATCTTACAACATCTGTGGATAAGAGAATTTTTTTTATTTTATGTCATATTCACCCGTTTCTTTTTTTTCATTTATCTTTCGAAGGTGAGAAGCAGGAAATTCAACGTATCTATATTGCTGTCGCGTATCACATTTCACCTCAGGCATGAAGCTTGTTAGTGGAAGCATCGTCCCTTCTCTCTTTAATCACGTCCCCCGCACGGTCGAGAAGCGAAAAGTTTCTCACAGTTTTTGACGAGAAAAACGTGCGGGCTGCAGATTTTCTAACGCTAGTAATACCGTAGGTACCGATTATACTAATTCGACAAATTTTTTTTAGCCTTGCGAGAATTTATCTTGATCGCCTAATTTTCAAACCGTTTCAGAACGAACAGTTTCCTCTATATCTATGCAGAAGTAAAAAGTATAGGCTCGAGGTGAAATGTACTCGAAAGAGAAAATCGAGGAGTGTTTATTTCCTCGTAGACTCACCTGTCAATACCGTCTATGGAAAATCCTGATCCTAAAAAACCGCAGTAACATCCGTATCCCTTGTAAGCAAGGGGGTTACACCCGGTTGCACAAAATACCATGTTGTAGAGGTGTACCACGCCCCGCTTTGATCTTCTTAACCGGGACGAATTGTTTTCAGCTTCGGAATTGAGTCTGAGAATATCGGTTTTCGTAATTTTATACATCGAGGCCTAAAGGACGAACGGGCCCGAGAACATCGGAATTGGATTGAAAATAAACAAGACACCGGAGTTTAATCATTTTGAACATACAATTGTAATTAGAAACCTTTTCTCGAGTTGTCCGTCGAAAAATTTTAAATTGCTGATTCAATACGGCGGACAAGGAAAAACGACAAGAGGGAAAATTTTGAAAAAATTCTGTAAAGTATTTCGGTGTGTATTAAGCTTGTGTAAAAATTGGCATTCGAATTTTCGTGGTAGATTGGTATGGAATTAATTTTTTCGTGGAAGAGTACGAATTTCGACCATTTGTTTACATGTGCTGTTTTTTCAATAGATAAATAAATAAATTTTATATTTTTTTAAACTTAGCAATATTTCAGGGACCATGTGGAACCAAAAAACTTGGCCGTTATTACCAAAAAAAGTAGTTTAATAAATAGAAAGCTGTAGAAAGAAAAGTGGGACGCTGGGCTCATATCAATATCGCGAGAAGAATGACATCAGTGAATTGTATCCCTTGTTTGTAAAATCCCAATGTACCAGCGCGATAAATCGAAATCGAAATCGAGGGCGAATCAAAGGGTTAACTATCGTTCAGATTTTTACTCGACGGTATTTTTTCTCTTTTTCCAAAGCGTTAATCAGCAACACTCTTATCGGACACGGCGACCACGTCTGTTTGAAATTTCCACCCTCCGTGAGGTCCCCATTTTTCCACTAACCCGGGAACACGGCTGCCACCCAGCCATCTGACGAATGCGCTTGTATTTTTTACTCACTCGGTCTCCGTTTTATTCGAGACGTTTCTTGATGCCGGGGCACTTTGTGTCTGCCAGGAAAAACGCGCGTGACGCTCCTTCGCGGCGTGAGTGGTTGCCGAGGACGTGCCCCATGGGTCACCCCCGTACCCCAGGTACACCGATTCCGACGATCCTGCAGGGCCGAATCCGGGCGGCCAGGAATACGCCCGTCTCACCGGGACACAGGGGTCCACCCCTGAAACGATGAAACAGCAACGAACCTTCGATAATTTCCTCGAATAAGCAAAGTTCTCTTTTCGAAGGTTAAAAATAACGAATAAGAATTTTTGGGTCACGAAGTTCGATTTTTAAAGTCTAGAGACTGACTGTTTTTACAATAATATTTGTTGACCAGCAACCCTATTCATTTTAAGACGTATGAAAGCTTTCAGTTTAAGATGCCTACTAGATCATTAGAAAGACGATAACACGGGTGATTGATGATTTCACCCTTTATAACAGTATTGTGTAGATGATATGTTAACCCTTTTTGAATTCTTGCTTCTGATGAGAAGCCACGCAAGACCGGCAAAGCCGTGTAATAAATGATACGAATTGTTGAAAATTTTTAAAAATAATGATGTTTTCTCTAATCGTTTTATCACGCAATGAAAGAATTGTTCCATTCAAAGCTTACGAGTACGATAGAACAGCGTTTGAACGATATTTGGTAAAATTTTCATGAAAGCATTTGGAAATTTAGTCGTTGAGAAGTCGTTTTCGGAAACCCAGTTTTTTTGCGGTGGACACGATAACTCGTGCTAGCTTTGTTTCAAATCAAAAAATCAAATATTTTCCGATAATTGAAATTTTAATTTTTCGTAGAATTTTAGGCAAAATTATTGAAAACTTATTGCCTTGTAAAATAATTTGTGATCGAAGAAATCGAAAAGCCTTCGTTCAATCACTAGCTATAGTCACCTATTAACAGAAAATGTTTGATTTTTTGATTTCAGATAAAGCTAGCGTGAGTTGTCGTGTCCAACGCAAAAATACCCTGTTTCCAAAAATCAGTTCTCAACAATTATATTTTCCAAATTTTTGGCATGAAAATTTTATGAAATGTCGTTCCTATGCTGTTCTTTCGTATGCTTAAAGTTTGAATGAAATAATTCTTTTATTATGTTAAGAAAAATAAAATAATTACAGACGATATGCTTTTTTTAACCTTTGAAACCCGCGTTGGAAGAAGAAAGTGAGCGGGGAAAAAAACGAGTTCTTTCCGCGTATAACTTTTACCCCGCAGCCAAGGGTCAAGAGTTTCCGTTTGGCACAACTGCACTTGTGAAAATAAAAAAAATCAACTAAATACGAGTAATAGTAAGTGGCGCACAGGTTGTTGTTCCAGCTTGTCGTGAATTGCCCGTGAGAATCGTTCCTTTTGTGCTTTTCTTGTTGTTTTTTGTTTGTTCTTTTTTTTTTCTTTTTCGCCTGCACTTGTCTTATTTTCCTTTACTCGGTTCCTCTTTTACCCTCGTTCCTTAACTCCCGCAGGGAGAATCGACCGGAGGAATGCCGCGATAATGTCGCTGCTTGTTTATATAACGGGTTGACACATCCCCCGAGTACGAAGGAAATTGTTTACAGCGTGAATCGCTGTAATAACACTGATAGTTAAACTGATAATAAAAATAAATATAAATCAGCCAGTCGTTGCGTTTACGAAATTTTCTCAAGCAGAACACATTTCGAGGAGTACCCGTGCAATTAGGCAAGGTCTTTAGGGTCGTGTCGCATAATAAATGTCCGGCGAATTTCTCTCTCAACGCTCTCCGAATCATTCGCAAAATTAAAGTATAACAGCCGGGATGCTGGAAATTTTAATTATTGAAGAAAGCTCCGAGCGCTAATCAGCCCATCAAATTACTGGAATTTCGCAGAATATTTTTAACACCGTCCCATGTATTAAAAGTATAAAGTCAAAAGAAAAACTTCCTTTCATCCGATACTCGATGCTGCGAGTCTTTATTCGATCGGCAAACTTCCGGGTATTCGAAATCCACTCAGAGTTCCAATAACGTATACTTTGACAGATATACATATGTACTCTGGTGTATATGTGTGACATATGTATGTAACACGGGACTCTGCGCTTCTAGCTTTACATTCGAGTTTCCAAGGTGAAAATCCCTTCGGGGAATCGTGACTCGGTCTAACTTTCATATATCTTCAAAGGCTGTTAAGTGTGCTTTGCTGATATTCACTCGGTAAAGAAATTCCACGATTTTACTCTTTGCCTACGAATTAAGCTCAGAAATCGCACGACCCTTTTCGCTATTTGATATCAGGAACCAGCGGCTGTAACACCTGCGTGTCATCTATGTTCCCAGCCAGCTGTAACGAAGCTTGTATCGCAACTTGGCCGGAATAGCGGTCAGCGCGTAGAGTAATTAGCGGTAACCGTATACTTGGTCACGGTCATTGTCACGTCCGAATCGGGTATTAAGATCTCTGGAAGTGCGCGAATCGTGCGAGATTTCGCGATTCGTTTCTGAAATGGTGCGTAAGCTGCAAGGTATAACGGTGCTAGTGAGAATTTAAAAAAAAAGGAAAAGAAAAAGGATCAAGTCTCAATTCGCAATCACTGCTGAAATTACAACAACGGTACGATGCTCGATTTATACTCGAAACCGCCGTTTCGGGTTGGTATTTGTTGCAATAGTTGTTACGGATTTCGGATCCGCAGTCTACTTGCCGGACAAACAACGGTCTTTCTTTCTAATTTCAGGAAATTCCTAATTAACGCGGTACGAAAGCAGCAAGGTGACCACGAACCGCCGCACGGGTATTTAATCTTACAAGTAGGCGTATCGGGTCCGAAAGACCGGAGTCTGCTTCGTCGGATTCAATCGCCAAGCACGGAAAATTCGGAAAACAAGCAACGGGGAAAAATGTCAAGACTGCAACCGCATGACTTTATTTTCCACAGCGCGAAACGAGCGAAAGGAAATTTGAAACGTGCTGATTTCGTGTGAAAATTTTCTCCTCGCGAAACTTTTCCCAACCGAGTCATCGTTCAGGGTGGATGAATGGCTCGTTGACAAGCTGGAACTACTATTGAAAATATCGAAGTTTGACGGAGGATTGATCTTTTTTGAATCAAAGATTTGCCTTTTGTCTTTTTCTTAAGAAAATTCGCAGGCTCTTGTTTGTAATTGACAGTCAGCCAGCAAGTCGGTTACTAGATAATGTTGAAGGTATTAGCATTAATGTGTAAAGAAATTGTCGTTAATCCGCGGAATATTCATTGAAAGTTTATCGGAAAAATTCTACTTTCATGCTGGAATAGCTGGGAAAAGTCGGGGAATATCAGATTCGAAAAAGCGTACGAACCCTGAACTTGGACAATGACTTATGAAGTGGATTTTCCGAAGGAGCGATTCGTTCAGTCGGATCTTCCCACGCGTTGTCCGATTCGCCCGCGGTTGCCCTTCCTGGGAATACGTTAATTAAACTTGTTAGCAATAGTTGAGATTCCGTATTTGTATGGAATGCCGTAGGACGTCCGGTGTATCGCATCGGAGTCGCTTGTCTTCGTTATTATACCGCGTATAACTATTAACAGCGCCGGTATTGCAGTTTGTTTTACTTTGGGTCAACGGTGCATGTGCTTCGTGTAACGTTCCTATATTCTCGTTACACGTCTTTGTTCGCCTCTTCCACGGTTTCAAATTACCACTCGTGTCCATTGCCGTGTGCAGGTACGGAATATGGTCCAACATATAATGCCAAAATCGCAATCTCGTGCGAAGCAAATAAGCCGGATCACGGTTTGCCAGCCTTACCTTAATTCAAACCGTACGACTCGTCCGTTAATTCGAAGTCGGGGTGAAAAATCAGTTTCACAGAATCTTGTCCAACTCCCAACAACGCGCACGAGGTGCCGACGACGTCTTCTCTAATTTAATGTCCATATTTTACATTTTCCTCTAACTTATGGCGCATGTTTAGCGTATCAGCTGGCTCGGTATGTTGACATTTTTGCTCGCGAATTCGGAGGTGGTGTAATGTAACGTCATTCTATATTCCGTCCGTGGTTCTGTGTTCCATGTCTTGGATTAATTTGCATCGTGAATTAGGTGGGTAGTCATTTGAATTCCCTTACTACACCTAAGTAAAGAGTAGGTATAGGCGTATAAATTTCCCCGTTTATGCTTGTTCAATTTTTTATCTTGACTTCTTTATTTAAAAAAAAAAAGAAAACATTGAAGCGTTGGGGAAATCAAGCCGTCGTATAATGAATTTCAATAATCATCCCAGATTTCATAAAAACGCTCTGAGCGCGGGTTGCCAATAATTATACGTGAGGTAATCATCCCTCGTTCGAAAATTAGATAATCCTCAGTCACACTCGGCAGTCTTAAATTCCCGGACGTCACGTAATTAAAATTAATTACCTTTCGCGAAAAATTATTTCGGATTACGTGTACACCCACTCGTATATTTCTTTTCATTTTCACGCTTTTTATATTCTCACATGGGCGATTATGCATGTACATCAGGGTGTTTCGGAAGAAAAGTAATTCACGATTTTCCACAGTGGCAAAGAAAATTTGTTTAGGTTAAAGGAAAGATTGTTCTGTGAAAAGATTAGCGTTCTACGTTACGCGGAGGATCGCGCTCATTTCATCTTTCACTTTGCTTTCACATTTTTTGAGAAGAAACAGGTTGTAGCACTTGAATTATTACTTCCTTCCCGAAATTTATATTCAACCGAAAGATCACGACCCATAACCCAACGGCATATCGATATTACGATTGCTGCAAGCAATAACGAAAAAAAAATTAAAAAATTTTACCAACGATACTAAATAAATTTAAAACAAAATGTATGAAAATAAAAAATCAATGAGCGCGATCTTCCACGTAACGTAGAACGTTCATCTTTTTACAGAACCTTTCTTTCAACCTGAACAAACTTGTCAGAGGGTGTCGTGGTGTGAAATCGTGGATTATTTTTTTTTATCTGCGACACCTTAACGTACATGTACGTGTGTGTATATCGTACATACATTGTACATACCTGCAGACCCCACGTCGCGGGGCGTCGCGACGAGCAGCGCCAGAATGCAGAAGGTTCGTAATCCGGCGCCGGCTGAATTGGTCCGGTAAATTTTTTCCGACAAAACCGTCGAGCGTTGGGCGATAATCCCTTCGTGGAGCGGGCGGCACATCGAGCCCTACTAATCAAGGGCGCTCAGGACGGAAATTCCCGAACCTGAAGCCCAACGGCTGTACCATTCGCGTAAAATCCAAAAGGAGGGTTCGAGTTAAAAAGCACACAGGCACGCGGGCGGCAGAGAAAGAGCGGAAAAGCTCGCCCGAATTCCCGGTATCGGGTGAAAAATTCCCGACCTGCTCACGACGCTCGGACGATCATCGATATTAAAACGACATCCGATTTCCGACAAGTCGATTTCAGTCCGCGACAGCGTTGCCGATCGGCTCGACCATCCGACCGATTTCATCACGCCTCACGTCACGTGTATTTAATTCCACTGATTGTACGATAAAGCCTCATCGTTATGACGAATCACGGAAACGAAACAGCCCGAATTATGCGACCTCGCCGTTTCGAAGCTTCGGATTCATCGGATCGAGGCGATTGATTTCCCGCTTTGTTACCGTACGCCTCTGTAATATTTTATCGTTGAATGTTTACGCGCTCGAGGATTAATTAAACTATCGTTATTATAATAACGCGCCGAGACGTCGGAGGGTGTAATCCGTGCGATGTGCACGACGTTGACAAAGTTTGTCAAGGGCTTTTCCACGAACGTGTTACCATGCTAAATGGTTAAAGGTGCAAGCTTCCACCGACTCTAATGCTCCACTACTCGCAGACGTTACGATTCGAGTGACTGTTGTTCCTAGCTTTTAGCCGTTGAACGGACAAACAACTCCTCTCTCTTCGCCGGTACGGACAGACAGAGCCTTCCACCTTCTCCGGCTATGAGTCCTCGACGTTTCTCGTCGTCCCTCGTTTAAACCAAAGTACATACGCACGCTTTGTACCCACGTGTACCTCAACCTCTGTACAACCCTCGTTTCGACACTACAGGCAAGAGGGTCTGGAGGGATTTCACTTTCACCGTTTGTTTCGAAGACCCCGGCGCGATTGCTCGGATACTCCATTTCGTTGCGAACACTCCAGTGTTTGTTGTTACGACAATGACGGGACTTGGCGCTCGTCTGGCATTGCGGTGGGTGACCCATGCCCGCAATCTTTTACACTCAAGCCGAATACCTAATTGTTCGTTATCCAAATACGCGAAAGTTCACCGCCATGCGTGCGATGCTATTATTCGGTCTGCGATATTTATTTTCACATTATACGTCGCGGTGTATCTTCTTTACCGATGTTAATGATCCGCGGCAAGAGAAAGGAACCCGTTACGGTTACGCTTGAAACATTTTCGAGATCTACCGCAATCGTATCATCTGAATCAAGAGACGGTCAAAAGTTTCCAACAATGGATTTAAGTGCGTTGCACGCCTTTCGTGCTCTACTCTTTTCGATTGTTTATTCTAATTTTCAAAAACGTCGATCTTATGTAGGTCACAGAAGGCCATTAAAGTTCGTTAAGGTTGGCCTTATTTGAGAATAATGATAAAATGCAAATAACGAAGCTGGATCAGCCGGGGGATGTATTATAGTTATTAGACGTGAAAGTGATGCGAAAATCCCGCGGCTCCGCACACGCATCGGTATTTTGTATCATTCCAAGCTCCCCCTTTTGTTACTCACAAATATAGGTATGTAACGCTTTGTCTCTCTCATCCAGATATTGTCGCACTACGCGGTGTAAGGACTAGATGGTCTTAAGGCCGCGCATTGTTTTGTATCCCTACCTAGTAACGAATTGGAGCGCCGCGGTGAGATTATTCGCGTTCAAAAATTTAGACGTAAGAGAGCGAAGCAGAAAAATGGAGTAAAGAAATAAGAAAGTAAACGCTCGCAGGGCGGGAGCCGTGAAATGACTCGAGCGCGAGACGGGAAATTGAAATCTCTGCCGAGTCAATGAAGAGAAGAAGTTGGCGTAATCTCTTCTTCGCGACACCCGTCGAGGACTCGTTTCAGCTGCTTTTTATCTCGCCTCCGCAATTACGCGACCCGGTTTATGATGGGTATAAAGCCTCGGCAGATGCCCCAAAGATTTTACACATGTTCTACGTGCGGGCGGAAAAAATATACTAATTGCCGTTAACAGAGACGCGCACTAATTGTAAGCTGCGAATAATCGATGCATCGATCAATCGAGTCCGAAAAAATAATCGAACACGACTAGATTGAATCGGTGAAATTAATCGATTAATCGATCATTTCGTATTTTTTGTTAATTAAACAGAGCATACGAAATCAAAATTTCGTAAATTTCGGTATGTACAGTGTTGATGGCGGAAAAGTTTTTTGATAGTTTATAGTTTCATTCAAACCATTTGTCAATATCAGGCGAAAATATTCATTCATCTTTCATTTGTTATATCAAACTGGTACTTAGTAAGCAAGGCAATGATAATAATTGATAGTTTAATCGCATAAATTGATATTGCGTTGCGTCGTTCATGGGAGCGAGAAAACAAAAACCGATTACGTTTGGTCATTCTTAGCCGTCAAGTCTTCTGTTCAATTTTCCTTTGGATCGATTCACCTGTCACGGTATTTTCTGCGATTTTAACACGAGAAGAATTATATTGATGCGCACAGTGGAAATATTTCGTTGATCCACTTAATTGTAACCGAACGCTGCTGCTCCGTGAACGAATTGATATCAAACTGTTGGAAGGTATAACCGT
Source organism: Neodiprion fabricii (assembly GCF_021155785.1). Taxonomy (NCBI): domain Eukaryota; kingdom Metazoa; phylum Arthropoda; class Insecta; order Hymenoptera; family Diprionidae; genus Neodiprion; species Neodiprion fabricii. Next base: position 1,877,922 of record NC_060239.1, read on the forward strand.
TGTTACATCGCTCTGTAATAGAAACAATGGGCAGAATATCTGGTACATGTGCGTGTACGTATGTGTGTGCACAAAGTTCTGAAAGCATTTACTGTTCTCGTCTACAAGGTACGGAGTGACAAACTCAGATTTCAGTTTTCAGTTTCAGTTTCAATCTCACGCGCCTTCGCACCTCGTTTCTTCGTCTGTGGTACTATTCTATCTGCTCGTACAGGACAAGTATAAGCAGTATTCAATTACGCAACGACTAAACGCCTGATATTATATTTTAAGCGAAACACTATCCTCCGACTTTTCTCTTTATATCACGATCGCGCAGAGCTTCTTTCAACGTTGTCTCGAGAAGAGTAAAAATGTAGTACAGGCAACAAAAGACTTGGCAAAATCTCACGTGTTATAATACGAACGCCTTTTTTCCCCGCCTACGTACATATTCGGTAATACTGAAAACTTGCAGGGGTGAAATTGAAGAAGACAAACTATCGTGCAATTTATATTAGGAAGCTGCAGCAGCGAAAGTTGTCGAAGGCATTTGCGAATGCCACTTAAATAGATTGAGTTCTATCTTTCAACGTTGGATATTTGACGTAACGCATCTGTTGCGACAGCAGCTAGTAATAATAGTAATAATATTATTATTAATAATAATAATAATAATAATATAATAACGGAATAAGCGTTCACTCGCAGGTAATTGCAAAACTCATTTGCTGATATTAAATATCGAAAGAACGAATCGAGAGAAGCTTTGGCTCGGTCTCAATATCGTTTACCGTGCTACGAAGAGTCGTTAATTTCTGAACAATTATCGTCCAGTGACGATGGAAACTTTGAATTCGTCAAACATGCGCGTGGAAAGCAAAAATCAGCAGAGAAATTTCCACCTGTTGCAACGATGATGAAAATTTATCATACACCTATATATACATCTAGATATATGTTTAGACAAATTGCGGAGGCGAATAAAGCAGACAGCGCCTATAGTATAAAAAATTATGCGTACGATAGATATAGGTAGACTTTATATCTACACGCATGTATATTGCGTATACATTTATATATGCGTACGTACGTACCTGCGTAAGTACGTTATAGGTATTCAAAGGTGAAAGATGAGAGGTGAAGGGAGAGAGAGAGAAGGCGTCTGGCATTCTGGTGAAATTATTCCGCTGCAGTTTGCATCCGGTTTACCTTCGACCGTGCATTTTCCTCGTACGCTTATAATTTACATTCTGTTGCCCTATTTGCACGGTCGAAATTTATGGAGCGTGCAATTCTAGGCACGCATACCGCGAAGAGGATAATTCCCATTTATCGAGGATACTGGATCAAGGGGTTACGTGGGTTTTTAAGGGCGAAGAAAGAATTGTCGCGGTGATAATCCTAAAAGGGCATATAATATATATGTATGTATATTTTTTTTTGTATTCAGTTTGGAAATAAGTCTGCGGAACGATTGGCGATGAGAAAAAAAAAAATTATACACATTTTTGGCATTTGCACCGCTATATTTCCTCTATTTTTTTTGGTGAGTTTTCAACGTAATAATTCTTTTATTATTTTGAATAAAAATAACAATTTTTTCTACTCTTCGAAACAGACGTAATCCCTCAACGTTACGACCGGTGGTCGAGGCGTCTTTGCGTAAGGAAATGAATCTGTTTTTCCCGATTTGGCAATTCACCCATTAAACTCTGAATGCTAATTAACATTTGCGGCTAAATGGATATAAACTATCGATGGTCCCGAGTTGTGCAATCGCGAGGGATCTTATTGATGGATCTTTCAATACCTCTGAAATAGCTCTATTATCTGCAGGCTTAGCGGGGTCTGATTATTAACACTTTGCCGTCCGCACGATTCGTAAATATTTATTCGCTTGGCGCCGGCCGTTCTTGACATTATCGGGAGATTATAAATTGTTAAATTTTACTAATCTCTTTGATCACTTGTAACTTATTGTTACTTATTATATTGTAACTTATTGTTACCGAAACAAACACCAGCAGAAAGCTAAAGACACTACAGTGTTGTCACCGACCCCGAGCGATACTGTGCTCACAACACCACTGTGTTGTCGCCGGCCGTTGGCCAACAGTTTGCGCACGTCACCACTGTGGTGTCGCCGGACGGCAAAGTGTTAAAATAACACCTGGAATGCGACCGGTCACGTTATTTTCCGGCCACATGCCTTCGTTCGTTACACGTTTATTCACACGTCATCGCTGTCAGTTGCCGTCTTCCAGCGTTGCGAAAGCTTTTTCTTTAATTCTCGCTTTATCGCGCGGTTCGTCTTTATGTTTATATCTAGAAATTTTGCAAATCCACAGGGAATCGGCGTCTCGGTGGATTATCCACCGTCCGGCTTACGCTGCGATATTAAATACGCATGCGGGTGCCAGCCGTCAATTTCATTAGCCGTAGAAACGATACGCGGTAATCTGTGACGTTCGGTAACGATATGTGGCTTCGTGAATTCCTCCCTCACTCTCGGCTGTCGAAACCATATTATATTATACGAAATTGCCGATTGCGTAGAACGGTAATCAATCCACGAAGGGAATCGAGAAGGGGCTGTGATATACCGCGGCTCTTTAATCACCCACGATTCGTAATCCAAGGGAGAAAATTTCTTTTTCCCCTTATCGTTCTTTCAAACTTTCGAACAGCGATAAGACCCGACTGTTTGATAAAAAAAAGAAAAACAAAAAATGGATAAATAAAAAACAACGATTACAATAACGGCAGTAATGAACTGGAAGGGAAAAAATATCGACGAACAGTCAAGATACCCTGCACATATCGACGATAGAGCAAATGTTTGCTGGTTTTTGTTGTTCGCTCGGCTTCGTCATAATCTTAACTGTGAAAAAATAAGTGCGTTAATGTACAGGCGGCGACTTCCCACGGCATATTGGATCGGCTTTATCTTCTTTAAACTGATTCCGATCGGCCTATTATACCACGAGAACTGCGCAATATTCACGATCCGGTGCAAACCTGTCACGTGCGATAATTCGATTGCAAATTGTGCGTGAAGCGGCGGTCCAGCGGCTGGCCTCTTCACGTGATCGCCTTAATTCACAAAAATTTCACCTTCACCTTGCGAGGGATACTTTCGGATCTTCCTTTTCTTTCTTACCAATCGGTCTACGTTCCGTTGGGAATTGCGCGGCTTTTACATCGCGGAAAAGCTCTTCCCCGTAACGATTTCAGCTCGGTTTCATGAACGCCGCTGGTCACGCATTGCTGAAACTTTTTCCCTCCAACGGTGCGTTGAAGATCGAAAGAGCTGCCCCTCTAACGACCCGAGATATTCATTCGGATCCCTATCATCGGTTGCGAAAAACGCAACGATCGGTATTTCATCCCTCCGCAGGGGATTCAAGCTGCCCGAAGGGTTTCTTGGGAAAAATTATATAATGTACGCGTATCGTAACAATGGTGTAATTAATTTGAGGAAATTCGCGGTGTCTCAAGGGAGGGTAAAGGGCTGCTAGAATCAATTATACATACGTGGCAATCCGTGACGTTACGATCAAAAGTCTACGTCGATGTCTCGGATTGGCTTTATAATTTTTTGTAGGAAATTATACGGTGAAAAACGCAATCCCAATTTTTTCAGAATTTTTTCACCCAGCGTGTCGGACGTATGATTTAAAAACTTGATGCAAAAGCCCCCATTTTTGAAAATCTGAAAAAATTCTGAAAATTTTTATGAAATAGTCATGTACTTTCATAAAAAAAAAAATTATAAAGCCAATCTAAGATATTGACGTAGGATCCTGATCGAAATGTCATGGAATGTCCCACATATTCCGCATCGAATTAACCGCGAATTGTTATTTTTTATTTATTTTTTTTTTTATAAAAGACTCGTGTTATCAGTGTTATTATTGTTGTTATTTTTATCAGATTCGTGCACGTTTCTTCGGCAACTAATTCGACTGAATGTAACCTCGTGCTTTCAATGATTTTCTAACATTATCCTCAATTACTCGAAATTGTTACGATTTCGAGCATCAATCCATCGCTCTTTTCAAGTAACGCGCTTCAATCACATCCAATTTTATCGCCGATTGATCGGCTGAGACTTTTTCGAAGACGGGGAAATCGACGCGTAAGCGATTCGTGATTGCGAACATTTATATAAACCCGCCCTGTGGAAAAAATAGATCTAAGATTACTCGTACACGATGAAAAAAGAATTGAATGAAAAAATGTAATAAAAATTTTAGTCTCATGTGTCACTGCTTTGAAAACACAGGTTATAAGGTGTAACATGTAAATTAAATTTTATCCTTAATCCCTTATTGCACACCACACGTGGAGCTGTAAAAAGTAAATAATAATGAAATTTTTATTCTCTCAAGGCAAGCTTTTGTTCCCTAAGCGAAATTCTTATAACAACAGTTTACTCGCTGGGGTAATAAAAGGGATTGTATATTTTTATTCTCAACACCCCTGACAACTTTATGAAAATTAGGGAACGTTTTGTTATATTAAAGGTTTATACACTGAGATTTACACACGTGCCTGAAAAGGGCATCGCGAATTTATGAGGGAGATAATCTAAATCTACGTACCGTTCGTCGTTTTACGCAGTCACCGTGTCACTTAATAATTATTTCGAGCACCTGTGTCGCGTGATTTCATCAATTTTGTTCATCTCAGACCCCATTCATCCACCTTCCGTCAATTCATTGGAACTGAGCTTTTTTTCTTGTAATTAATACGAATGAACGAGATAAAGATTTTTATTTTTTTATACCCTGTTACGCGTCATCACTCGAAACATTTTCGTTCTACTTACATATTAATTTTTTTCACCTGCCATATCTGTACCGTTCAATCGGTTTGTCCGTATATATTATACACATATAAGAGAATGATTATAACTTGTTGTGACTACCGGCTAAAAGCTCTCCGTTTTTTTTTTTTTTTATATTTTTTTCTCTTTTATTAATTCGTGCTCGCGTCCGGTTAGTTTTTTCAGACATATTTCTTCCGCGTTTTCAAACACAGCGGAACGTATTTCACGCAACATGTCAACAGTTCATACCTGCTTCGCTTTTAACGTATGAAAATATCTTTTTTATTTTTTATAGCGGACGATTTTTGTTGAGAAAAATTTTTATTCAGGAATTTTGATCCTATTACCAGACAGAAAATTTGACGTCTACAGACGGCGAGACTTGGAGGATAATTTAATATCGTACCGAGTTCGGTTTCGGTCGGATCTTTATTTTCAAAATCGCCGTTCGCACGAGCCTCGGACGAAATGAAAGTGGAAATGAGGGAAAGTCGCGTCACTCTCTCTAATCGCAGAAACGTGCGGCTCTCAACTCGCATGCAGTGTAGCAAAACGATCATTGGTCGCTGCACCTCCGGTTCTTCGTTCCCATCCCTGCGGATGGAAAATGATTTTAACGTACAGCTTCGGCAGCGTTACTTCAACGGACGTTTCACTCAAATGTGAGAACGTAACGCGGTAAAACGTAGAGAACTTTTCACACTGTTCGCGACAAATCATCGTCAACGACTGAAATTGAATTGCCCTAGTTTCTACAGAGTGGTTTTACGTCGGCGACAAGATCTTCCACTTGCGTTACAAAGACCCCGTTCATTATCGCTTATTAGGTAATTTATCGTAGGTATAATACCCACATTCGCTGTAGGGATGAACAAAGCGTTTCGAAGAAACTTGGCATTTTGGATTTTCTATACGATAGTGTTTTTTTTTTTTTTTTTGATTTTTCACAGAAATGGGACTGGTTTTTTTACAAAACGAAAATCTGTTCCAGTAACTTTTTAGAAGATAGTCTTTAGAGTAAAATGCGCCACTGCAGAATGAAAGCGAACGAATCTTCGATGCTTTTATCCCTGTGTATAAAGATTTTCTTCACACTTCCAGTTTCTTCCGTATATTTATTTTTACAAAAATATCCGAGCTCACGAATATGGTAATTTGTCAATTACCAAACGTAGGAAAAACTCGGTATAAAATTAATTATAAAACGTATTGATTTCGGCCAACCAACCTACTCGAGTAAAGATCGAAACGATCTGCTAATGAAAACCACGCGACGATTGATTGGCACCGAAGAATTGGATCATAATTAGAGGTATAAACGGTTCGACTCGAGGTGGTGGAGGAAGAGGGAGAGAGAGAATGAAAATAAAAATGATAGATCGTAAAAGCGTTTAAATCTGTCGGAGCGACGTTGCAGAGTCTCGACTCTCTTGTTCCGAGTTAAACCGGAGGCGAGGCCCGAGGCTGAAGAAAGTGTACTTTGTTAGTAATAGAATTTGTTTGCGAAACCGCCCTGACACGACGTCTTGCCGGCAGCTTTTCTCCGCACATCTCGCTATGCCGGATGCTGCCTGGAATTCTTCTTCAAGCTGTCTGTGATAATTTACAAATATGGGAATAACTTTGTTATCTTTCCGATTAATTATTCAGAAGTTATAGTTTGCTTCAATTCCTTTTTTGCATCGTTCGATCTAGCTGCTGCAGGGATTGCAAATTCGAAGAGTGAATTTCTCGACGATCGACGTCGTGGCCGTCAGGCTCTATTTTCAAACCCCGGAAATTAATCGAGCACGGAGTCATACTTATTTTTGCCAATTGCGAATGCAATCTCTATACTAGAGTGCTTTGAACTTGGCTACCTGTGATTTCATCCCCCATTGCATTTCGCCGTTAATCGTTTGACGTTCGCTATAGCTTCACTTGGATCAGTTTTAGTTTCTTTATTGGGTGTTTTTTTTGACAACATATTTGTGACGGGGTTGAAGGTGCGGGAGCACCTAACTCCGAATTATTCGGTGGCGAAACTTGAAATAAAGATATAGAAGTTTTCCGACCGAGCAGAGTTCCGGAAAATAAAATTTCGATAGAGTAAAATTATGAAAATTAAAATATACTCACACAGCGTAGTTTACTCGACGAGAGGGTGTAAAAAATTAGAACGACCGGACGTAAAAGTATCGAACATCTAAAACAAAGAATGCTCAAAGTGGTGAATTTTCACCAAGTCAGAAATTCTCAGAACTGTAAATCTTCGATCATTCGGTATTTCGATGTTTCAGATTGTTAAGTTTTTTCATTTTCGCACTTTTGGAACTTTGACTTGTCCGAGTTACTCCCTTTTGGCATTTTGGAACTTTGGACTTTCCGAACTTTGAGTATCGGGCTTCGGACCATTAGAAATTTTAATATTTCGTCAAAGTTTGATTTCTTTACTCGAAGTTTTGCCCTCAAAAAATTCAGAATATGGCGCTTTTGAAAGATTTCAAATCCAGCGCTAACGGAGAAGTGAGTTTGCAAGGGGGATAATTCCCACTTTCTTCGCCGATGGTGTTTCTTTTTCCCCCTTGCCCGTATAACGCATTAAATTTGCTTTCCGAGTACCCGAAGAAATGTCAAAAAATTCTCGCGCTGCGCAACGTCTCTTACAGTATAAGTTATAGAGTAGTTAGTATCTAATGGTGAGAGATTACGGTAAATGAGAAAAATAAATCTACCATGATTTGAAACCTGCAGCGCTGACCTCAAATGCGCATTATATTATATAATATCGATGACGGTAATTAACGTGGAAAATTTTGTAAATCAGATTAGCCGCGGAGGCTCGTTGAGCCGATCAAAAACGCACGCCTCGTGCATCCGACGATTATTGCACAAGCGATTTTATAAAGCCCCTCGTTCTTGTTATAATTCATCGATTTCACCACCCTGCCGGAAATTTATTCAAAATATGTACCTAGGTCTAGCTGAGCTGTCAAATCCAATGCCAAGAAACGAGCTATAGACCTCAGTCGGAACTATTCACCCTGCATTGTCTGACTTTTCTCGCCTTGCATCGTTAAATCCAGTCCCCGCAAACGTGTCAAACCTCACCAACAATGGAGTGGATGGATGCCATCCGTGACCTGCAATTTCGCTGTGAAATTCCGCAGTGTTCGTGATCAATGTGAATCCATGTAACGCTTTCGATCACTCAATTTTTGTTACCGAAATTCGCGTTTCAGCTAATTCTGAATAAAAGTTTTTAAACACTTGATTCAATTTGCTGTTTCAGTATTGGCATTCAAGATTTCTGCATCCGTGAATATTAATTAGTTTGGCAAAGTTGTACCGCAGTTTTCCTTCCGCATTCGATTAACTAGGGGTTGTATTTTTGCTCTTGTCTTTTTATTCTTCTCATCTAAGACTGACGCAGTCTATTTTTTTTTTTCCGATACTGGTAATTCAGCAAACAGATTCTCGACGATCATTATTGAAAGTAGAGAAAGACGGAACTTTTTTTATATCTCATTTGATCCTCTTACAGTGGCTGTGTTGCGATTTTTATATTAATCATTCCGGTTCTTGAAAGAACTTTAACGAGTCCTTTTACCTTGAAAAAATTACACTTTCACGCGACCGCATTCAACACGGAATTGAACACTAAATTATACATCAAAAGTCGGTGTATTTGTAATTTAGTATAAAACGCTCTTTTTATCCGTATTGAAAATAGAAATTTCATCACTCAGTGTTAGACATAATCGAACGATTAATACCCACGTAAAAGTCGCATGAAACTTTACTCGCGTTTGGAAGCTAGAACGGCTTGCCAGAGCTCGTTATTTTTCGGATGAAAAAATTATCTCGTACGTGTTTGAGATAGGTCAAATATTCTTTGTATACATTGTATTTTTGGCGATTGTAACCAGCTTCGGTAATAAATCTACCCATGCGCACATACAACGTTGATAATATTTATCGCCGAGGTAATTGCGGGCGATCGAGTCATAATTTTCAAACTTATACGGAAATATAATAGAGTGTTTCAGAAAAAAATAATTGACGATTTTCTACCATTGAACCTCCTAAAAAGTTTGTTTAGGTTAAAAGAAAGATTGTTCCGTGGAAGATCGCGTTCGTTTGATTTTTCAATTTCTTTTCACATTTTTTTGAATTTGAGAAGAAACAAGTCGCAGCACTTGGATTGTTATTTCTTTCCTGACATTTATATTCAATCGAAGGATCACGATCCATGACCCAACGATATATCAACCGGGAATCTTACGTTCCTAAATTAAAAAAAAGTTCACACTGAATTATAACTATTTTATGAGACTGAATTAATAATGGAAGGGTCGTCAGACAGGCTTCTCAAACATCAACTGGAGGCTTGATATTTCAACCGTGGTTCTTCTCTGTGACGTAAATTGATGTTGCGACTGGTGTAAGGAATAAAAAAAATTTTTTTTATCAACGATACTTCATAAATTAAAAAAAAATGTACAAACGTGAGAAATCAACTAAATGCGATCTTCCACGTTCATATCGTGACAGAACCTTTCTTTTGACCTAAAAAAAACTTGTTCTCCAACTATTTTTTTCCGAAACACCCATGGTACATGGTGGGGGGGTAAACGAGGCAGACTTTTTAGCCAACGGTGTAACAGATTCGCGGCACGAAAACCGGCTGAGAAAAGGACACGTCCATTTTCGCTCTATCCATCCGGCTCAAACGTCACGCGAAAGTTGACTCGATTTTCTAGCCGACATCGATCACGTGCAGCGTCTGTGTCTTCGGTCAGCACCGACCAATCGTCACCCTCCCACCTTTTCCTGAACAAACCCTGCCCACCTGTACCCAGCATCCCCCTTTCGCCCCATAGCCGGGGGGCACCAGATGCGCGCTTCGTTCCGCCCCTGTAAAAGAGCGAGCGCGCGGCTGTGAGCTCATTCATTTCCAACCACCTGCTCGCCGAAGAAGCACCCCGAGTATCGAAGCTGGTACCACGAGTCGCAACCCCGAAGAGAACGACGAGCCTCTCAGTATCAGTGCGAATTTTCACCCACCTCCCCCATCCTCGAACGAATTCGCGCTTCCCCGAAGAATCATGAAGACGTCGATCCTCACAACGGCTTCCTCTCGACCCTTCGTCGGCGTCGTTATAATCGTCGTTTTATGCTTCGCGATTGAAGTCTCCGCCAAACGTGAGTCGAAATTTATTTATATTCTCCGATTATTCGCCACTGTGTTCTTTTTTTTTTTATTTTTCACTCCTTTCGGTCGATTGTTTACATTTTCTGCGGGTGACGTTCTGTTATTTTTTTTTCTTATTCCGCTTCCTTTTTTAATGTTACACTATCTATTCAGAAATTAGGTATATTGAAGTCGAGAATATTTATCATACGCTCGATTGTTAATCCATGTACCGTTGAAAGTTTTTGTCCACGTTATGTGTGATTTGTAATATAAGTTTATTATACGGACTTGTCCTAATTTTGTTCGACTTTTGTAGAAATTTAGACAAATTCACGGTCTCACTTTTACCGGATCGCACGTGAAATTTGACGTGAAAAGTAGTATTGAAATTTTTAATAGCGCGTAGAATTTTTTCTTCCGCTCTTGATTTAAGAATCTGTACCGTTTTTTTAAAGCTTTCGTTCTGGTATCACCTGGGAATTATTTTTCTTCGGCTACGTTGTGTTGATAGGGGATGTATCACCCTTTACCGCTTCATTTTCAAGTTCACTTGATGCGAAAAGGTTTGCTGATAATCGACGCCTACATGCGACTGAAAGATGTTAAATTCATTTCTCTGTTGCGCTTTGAAATTTGAAAAATGATCTACAACCGTTTAACTTTCCGCTCATTTTATTCGCAACGACGTTTCCGAACACTCGTCACACGATAACTTCTATCCTGCTTTAAAAATTTTTTTGTCTTTATTTCACCTAGTAAACAACGTTTCAACGACGCGAAACGTGCAAGCTCGTCGAGAATTCTGTTAGACGTTAAAAGTGTCGCAGGTTTAACAATTTGTAACGATGTGAATTTTTCAAATTTGAATGCACCAAACAAGGGTAAAACTGATATTTTATATTCCAATATTTGAAATAGAATTTGATACGCGTAAATTTAAGTCAGACTTTATGTCTTTGTACCACGACAAATTTTCATTGTTAGCTTGAGCTGTTTCCGCTCGCACGTCGGTTAAACTTAAGTTTATAAAAGTCTTCGATCGATCACTCGGCGTATCATACTTTTTTCCGCATAAAACGACCATCTTTTTGTACTATATATATATATACATGTGTATAAATGTATCACGTATTCAAGTATCACGTAAAGTACAACACGGTAATGGTTCGTAAATTCTTACAAGTGCCAAAAAGTTTGACGACTAGAAAGGTCTACAAAATTCCAGGTGTATTGGATACGCAGTAACCTAACTGAGAATTGATTAACACACCGTGAGCCGGCGACTCGTTGTTTCAAGGCTTCGGCAAATGCACTTATTCTACGTATATCTCTAGTTTTTCTTCTTTTTTCATTCTTCTTGTCGTTATTTCAAGCAACGTTCGCGATTCCTGGCTACCGAGTTTCGGTCTCTACCGCTTTATTGCCTGATGATAATTGGACAGAGAAAAAAGAGGACACTCGCGGTTTGATTTCCCGGGGCAATCACGCAGATTGATTTTTATCTAGATATTATTTTCCGCCAAAGCAGTTTACTCACTCCCGCATTTGTTTCTCTCTGTCGACCTGCAGCTTCGAAGCTCACGTCTCGAGGCGCGTGAATTTTTCATTTTCTTTGAAACGGTACGTAATTTCGTAGCTTTTTGTAAAATTGTATTATAAGTGTATTGAGTGTATACATGTATATTTTCTTTTCTTCCCTCTTTGCCCGTTTTTTGCCCGTTCGTTTATTTCTCGGTCCTTCGTAAACCCTCGTTCTTTTAATTATCTTAACAACCTCTGCACTGTATAATATACACGTGTGTACGTAGACGCCTACAGTCCCACTAAATATGTGTGCAAGAAAGTAGGGAAAATCGGACGCGCACGTGGCACGGAAATTCAAATCAACCCAAGGAATTAGTTTTCTCTCTGAATGTATCCCGATCCACACCGATTCCACGCGGGATGATAAAAGTTTCCAAGTTATTGTGTATAACTTGTATAATGTATACTGGATGAAAAAATAATCAAAGAAACAAATGAGAAATATCGGATTTGTTATACGTGTTTATGAAAACATTGTGCTGAATAAAAAAAAAAAAGTTAAAAGCAAAAATAAAAATATCGCACAGCCAATTCAAAATTTGCATTTATCCGATAGGGATACGAAATTCTCTGAACTAATCTGTTGAAAATAAATCACTCGTGGCGCGGGTGAAATATAACTCAACCGAAATAATATTGTAACGATTGCAAAGAAATTATCGTTCGATCGAAACGCCCGAAAACGATAATTCGCTTGGTATCTGATTTTAATTGTATGTATACCTACGTACATCAATTCGCTTGCGCTTGACATATCGCTCAGCGGCAGATACCGCAAATTGCGACCTGCAGCGTGGCATGTATATTATATACATATACTAATTATATATTATCGCGTGCAATGTATAAGAAATTTTAAAATTTGATCCGTGGCTTGGACCGGATTTGAATTTTCTGAATGGCTTTGAATGGCTGGGTGAAAAAGATCACTGATTGTAAGACGTTGTCGTAACTGCCCGTTAGGAAATACAAGCGAATCTCCACTTTTATTCTTTTCACTCGGGACGAATGCGTAATTTTAATTAAAAGGAATCAAAAAAAAAGTAGGTTGGAAAAAAAGGAAACGCAGGTGAAACCAGACGTCACGCCTCACCTGAGAGATTGAATTTTCAATCCAGGAACCCTTCTCATATTACAGATAACTTCCGTCCCGAATAGTTATCTGCGTATGAGCCAAGTAGTCGTAGGAATTCCAAGAGGATACGTAAATCGCTGTGGTTTGCTTTACGAATCGAAAAAAAAACAAAAATAATCAGAACATTCTGGAAAGTGTTTGAGAGGAAAACATCGTTTGTGTTTATTCTCTCTTTCCTCGGTGCCAAAGTTTGTGTGAAATTCTTTTCGCGCTTTGCCGAGCGTATAAAAGCTCGATTATTCATTGTTCATACACAGCTGTCAGCAAGCACTCGGAGCGACTTGACGCAGAATTTGCTTTAAACGCATTTCAGCTATTGTTGCCTGAAATGGCGATACAAAATTACATCACGACTTCGCCATAAGCTTTCAGCGAAAGTCGTTTAACTCGGCAGAAAACCGCCGCGCTCGCATATTTCCTCGGTAACGAATTCACTTGCGTATACGTATAATACCGTGTTTATTCCGCCCACTTCCCTCAGTTCGCGTCCTTCCTAATCAACGCATTATAACGCTGTTATACATTCGTCCCTCGATTCATCGTCGTTCGGCTGCTTGTATTATTATATTACAACGTAACGGTTAATGTCGAATCGATAAATCAACGATCACCTAATCCGGGAATACTTGATAACAATTATTCCGCTGTTCGAGGGGAAAATTCGGGAAATTCGACTCGCTCCGTTCGCATTAAACCTGACGAAGGTTGCTCCGAAGCCAACCGACAAGGACTGCGCTCTCGGCCTTTTAATTTTAACCTTTTCGCACGCTAAAACGAGTTTAAAAAAAAAAAAAAAAATTCTGAAAGCCCTTATGCCGGCAGAGTGCGTGTATCGTTATTATTATCGTTCTTGCGTGAACAGCTTATATTTTTCCAAAACAGTTTCAATATTCACCCTCGTGTCATATTTACGCCTTTACTATCACGTACCTACTCGGCGATAAATTTGAATTCACCGCTTGCTCAGGATCCCCGAGATGTTCGAACGGAGAGAAATACACCGCCTGTTGTTCACAATTTCAACGCCCGAATCGTCCCGAGAAGTATAAATTATGATCAAACGGAAATACTCGCTGTACGCGATATCTGGAAGCCTTTCACGGCCCGACCGCAGCTGCTTTTGTATTCGTGTACGTTTCAATGCTCTTGTCAGGAACCGGACGCAGGATATTGCCAACGCGTTCGATATTGTCATTACTCAACTTTCCGAAAAAAAAACAAAAAAAAAAAAGAACATCCTGATACGGATCGAAAGTTAAAGAGTATATGATAGCAATATAACGTCGTGTTACGGTCAAATTCAAGAGAAACTCGAAGGCGACGTATTGATTGAGAATTCTTAAAATTATAGAAAATTTGATGAGTTCGTGGAATTAATGATACGACAGGACAAAGTTTTTTCCGTAAACTTTAAGAGGCGAGAAGCTTGCAAGGCATTTTTATCCGTCTATTTGAACCAAAGTCAATGCAATGTATCAATATGGTGGAAAAAGTTGACACGTTTTTGAAAGAATTTCACAATGTGTTGATAAAAATGAGCTTTCGCTCAATTTTAAATACAATTTATTGAACGGTAATCCAGGTGAGAAGAATTTGATTTTGATGTCTGTATGCAGTTTCGTGTCACATAAGTATGCAAATTCATGGCGAATCGTATCTCTTCTTTTTTTATTAAAGTATGGGGAGAGGCTTACATAGTGAAATGGAATAAAAAAGAGGAAATAAAAAATTTCGATTGAGCGGTAACCCGGGTTCTTTACATGTAAAGTAGGTATCTCGTTTGCCTTTGCCTTGGAAAAAAAAATGACGGAGAAATCTTGGGACAGCCACCTTTTCATAAATTCGAACGATTCCTTCGGGAACTGTTTAAAAATTAAAAAAACGTTTCCGAGTTAGCCTGGCCAATTTTGTGCATTTTACAAAAACCCAAAAACGTACAGTCGTTTTTAATAATGTCGTGAACGAGTGGAAAAAAGCCAAGCCCGTCCGGCTGCTTTTCAACTCTAACACTTCTAAATTATAACCGACGTACAATTTGCTGCGGAAATGTCTCTGCTAAACTTTGGAAAGTTGAAAAGTAACGAATGAACGGTGAACTCGCCGTGGGAAATTACTGTTCGTCAACAGATGTCTGCGGTGTAATGAAACCGCAAGTTTTCCGCCCAAATTCACACACTCACAATCTGATATATGCGTATTTGCAGCTGCATGCAACTGTTTCCGCGGTTGCGGCATGTAAATTTGCAAATATACGCGTACACTGTGCCTATGCCTGTGTGTGCGGAAAGCTCTTAACGCCAGAGCGGAAACTTGTTGCTCGTCAGGAAAACCCGATAACATTCGCTGCTGTTACAGCCTTCGGACAAATGAACTCGATTTTTTTTTTTTTTTTTCTTTTTGCACGGATAGATAATAACATTCGGAGACAGTGTTTATTTACGTACGTACGTACATTGGTAGTACCGATTTTACTCACTTGTTGCATTTACTAATCATTTTCATTCATGCTGTGAAATTGTATACCTTGGATAAAATTTGATGAAAAAGAAAACTACGAAAAAAAAAAAGAAAAAATCATAAAAATTGGCGTACCGTGATTTGACAGGATACAACGTGAGAATCGAAGCTACGTGTTTTCGGTCTCTCATCCGTTCGCCAAAAAATTCGCGGTACAGAATGAAAGAATCGCAGCCAAGCGGAAAAATTGTGTAAATTTTGGTGGAAAACGGTGCTCGGATTGCGGGTGAAACTATCATGCCCTGGGAGTGGGAGATAATGACAAGCCGAGATTCACATCCCTATCCAAATCAATGCTTAGCCTGAGGGGTTCAGAAGCCGGCTTAGAGGGTGGTGTAAGAAATCGTTTGCCCTTTACCTTTCTTCCTTATTATTCCCTCTTTCTTCTCACCTGAGCAAATATTTGGCACTCTATTTTATAGACCCGGCATCCCGACGGGAAGAAAAGAATAAAAAAAAAAAAAAAAAAAAGAGCGAAGAACGTAGCAAGGGTGAAAGTTTTTGCATATAAATATAGCAATAAAATATCCCACGTATAAATGACCCGATTTATACAACATACGTATCCCACTCGGGAATATTTTCACCATCCCTACTCCCGGGAAGTTACAAAAAGAGTTTGCACCCGTAACAACGAGGATAAGCCGCGGTGCTCGAATTGTTGCCCGAGTTACGCTTGTTGGTCAAAATACAACCTGATTCTGGACCTTGCTTTCCGATCACGTAATTTCGCACACACGGAATCCCACAGCTTCGTTACACCATTTGCAAAAGCCCGTGTCGACCTCCGTCCATGAGTCTCACTGGAATCACGCGCAATAATTTTCACCCTCTTGAGATTCGGGATGCGGAAAACCGGCCGCTGCTCTCCAAACCCGACGAACTGACCGACGTGTACGAGGACGACGTACACCGTCGCAATTTTGTCAATTGTTGTTAACTCGCATCCGCGGAATTTGACTACCCAGAACCGCGACTTCGGTGTCCAGTTGGCACGTTGCGATAACGCAGCTTTGAGCCATTCGATACACTTGCGGAAGTTTGTGGGTACATTGTCGAAAAGCGAGTGGCCGTGGTTTGCTTTTCGTTTTCCGCGGTCACTCTTTATCGCAAATCTGGTGTATGTATAAAATCATGTATTTTTTTGCATGCATTTATGAAAAAAATTATTTACAATTTTCTTTTTTCTAATTTGTCAAGAAACACATCGTGGCACTTGAATTATTAATTCTTTGCCGTCGTTTATATTCAACTCAAAGATAAGGATCCGTAACGTAACGGTATATCAAACGGGAATCATAATCTTCTAAATTGAAAGTTAATATTAAATTATAACTGTTCTATGAGATTAATAACGAAAAAGTCGTCAGACACGCTGCTGAAACATCAACCGGAGACTTGATGTTACAAGTGTGGGTTTTCTTTGTGACGCAAATTGATATTATGATCGATGTAAGCAAGAAAAAAAATGTATTCACGATACTTCGTAAATTTGAAAATTTGTACAAAAGTGAAAAATCACCTGAGCGTGCTATTCGACGTAACGCAAAACCCTCATTGTTCGATGGAACCTTTCCTTTAGCCTGAACAAACTCTTTCGGAGGTGGCGTGGTGAAAAATGTCGGATTATTTTTTTCTTAAATACCCTAACAATTATATACCGAGAACGTCGGTTTGCATAATAATTAGCTTCCCGACGAAACCTGAGCTTTGTCAAATCAAACGGGCTTTATCGGTTGGCTGAAATATGTTGCAAGCTGGATTATCGTGATATCGGTAATATCGATATTCAGAATGACACGGATCTATACCACGCGTTACATCGAACGTATCACGCGAATTTGATCGGATTTCTTGACGCAGGTGAAATTTCGACGAGGCGACGCCGTGAGAATTGGACGAATAAATTTCCGAATGATTGACGAAGGGTTGGCGTGTATAATTTCGCACGATGGGAAAAAATCGCAGGACTTTGACGGCGGCTTGTTCGGAGAAAATTTGTGAAATCGAGGTGTCTTTTCACGCCTTATTTCTTCGCCTCTGCGACGCGAATCTTGCAACGCAGCGAACGGGAATCGCGGGGATAAGAAAAACGAGAAAACGGTGCGCGTCGAACGGAAATATTATAATACACGGCATGGAATAATTAGCGATTCGTTTCGTACTCTCGGCGGTTGAAGAAACTGGCAATTTCCGCCTTTTCGGTTTTCACTGCTTTACAACGTGTCACGCCAACTTTCTTGCACGTCATTTTCATTATTTCTTACTCATCTCTCTTCACTCGGAAACCCCACGATTCCTTGAAAGAAAGTAAAAACGTACGCTTCAGAGAGTGAGAATAAAATTAGCAAAGATGAAAAAATTTGCTTATACATTCCGACCGTAGATATAAATATACAGTGTAGCGCGGGTAGTTGGTCACGGGAAATGAGCGGGGTAACGAACGGTGGCGTTGAAGCGGACATTTTTTAAGACATTCACTTTTTTTAATTACTTTGAAAAGCAGCGCAAGAACCCTGTACGACCCTTTTAAAATTTCACCCTCCAGAGTTCGCTTTTAATCTCAGTTTAAATACAAATATTACGTGCAATGGAAACAAATTTTTTCTCCCCACGCAAAGTGATAGAAGCGGCGATAATCTCGTGGTACCTTTACTTCTACTTTATCGTTTTTCTTACTTTAGTTTCTCTAACAGCAGTCGAATAATTCGCCGATCAAATCACAGACGCTTCGAGTACGCGACGGCGCAAGATCCACGCAACGACGGACACGCGCAAAAATACATTCGAAGATCAAGTCGATCCGGAGATGTTTCAGGCTCGTCGATGTGCCGAGAATTAGTTCGATCGTCCGTGTGATAGTCCCGGGACAGCCAATCTCATCTTCGAGGGTTGATTGATCGGGTAAACACCTGCTGCTGCCATCGCCGCTCGTCCAGAAGTCGATGTTTGACACCGCGATATGCTCACTTTTGCCGTAATTGCCGAAGAGCAGAAGGCACTGAAAGTTGGTAACCAGGGACTCGCATTTCCTCGACGTTAAATCAAATTTACCTACCCGCGCAGTCAATTTGCCAAATATAATCAACACCGACTAACTTTTCGATCGATATTATGACGCGATGGCGGGGAATCCCCTGTCTCACGGCTGCGAGTTCGACGTTGTTGCACGACAAACAATACGAGAAATTAATAAATAGTTTGGCCTGTGCTGGTGAGCTTTCTTTTTTTATTTTCACTACCAACATTAAGTAGGAATTATTATGACGTTTTACGCCGAGTGGATCAATTTTCTTTTGTACACGCGTACGTATACCTATACAGCGAGAAACTTCCTCCGACGTTACGAGTTAATTAAGACACGGAGCTCGCGACTTTTATTTATTGCGCGAAATTGAATGCTCGTAAATATGTAGGCAAGGGAATCCGAGTGACCGTCGTCGTCAGATCGCCCTGTTATTTATTTATACATACATACCTGCACGATGTACCTAATAACGTCACGGAGATAATTTTCGCATCTCTTCCCCAGAGGGCGGAAATTGATTTTCAAATATACAGAGAGGGTATATTATTATGGAATCTCGTTGATTAATTAAAGCCTCTCGGATCGCAGCCGATTAGCCGCGTTAGACGTTTGCAAGTGCCAAGTTAATGCGACTTTTCGCCTTCGTTCGAAATTCAAATTTCCCCGATCAACTTATACTCGTTTGATGAAAATCAAACTTTGGAGAAACATGAAAGTTTCGAATGGTCCGAAACCCGTCGCTCAAAGTTCCGAAAGGATAAAATGTTCGAAGGGCGTAACTCCGACGAGTCGAAGTTTACAACGTGCGAAAATGAGAAAATTTAAAAATCAGAAACATCGAAATAGCGAATAATCCGAGCCGAGTGAAACTTCACCACTTTGATCTTTCTTTGTTTTGGATTTTCGATATTTTTACGCTCGGAATCCTGTTCATTCTGATTTTTTACACTCGTTCGTTGAGTAAACTACGTCGTGTGAGTATGTTTCACTTTTCAGAATGTTGCGCTGTCGGAACTTTGCTCTATCGTAACTTGAATTGTCGGAATCTTTTTGTTTCAGCAAGGTTGAGCAAAATTTGATTTTCCTTACTTCGAGTCGTCAAATTCGGAATTTCAACACGCCCCGCTCTCTCATATCCCAGACGCATACGTAAGGCGACAAAAGTGTTACACAAGTCTGCTTTATCGCGCACTTACGAGTCGACACGTTGCTACAAACTGCCAAGTAATCCACAACAAGACTTGTAAATCCAATCCGTGATCCCTCGACGCGACCCTTTATCTCAGTCAATATCCGAAAGTGCAACTTTCCGCGATATCCTAGCGACGCTTCGTTATCCTCGCAATCTTCTTAGACGAGAGTGCGACACTTCGCGTTCAAATCCACCGTCGTTATTCATTAATTTCAAAATATTTGCCTCTCTCTGCGGTAAGTGAAACTTCTGCAGGGCAATCGGTCATCAATATTCACGACGTCAAGTTTCCAGCAGTATAATTCCATCAGTTGTGGAAATCCGGAGTCGCGGTTGGTTCGCACCCTTTCCGCGTGGCTCGCTGTTGACAGGGGACAAATTGACCTAACTTAATTCCGGTCCGGTGTGTGAAATTTTCGAGACATTAGTCGTCGTCCGACGTTATCTGTCCGGAATTTTTCTCGCTTGTATACCCATCGATCCGCTTATCGTTGATAATCACCCTCGGGGAGCGATTAATCGCACAATAGCCGCGTCGTCTGCCGATCGATACGCGCTAATTCAATCATTCGACGTTTCGACCCGGGACAATTTCAGGCTACGTGTTTTCGATGAAATTATGCACGTCCCTTGGTGCGAAAATTATTTTGTCACTCCCCCCTCCCCCACCAATGCAACGAGCCTCTATATCATCTTGTTCTTTCGCGTAATTGGGGATTACGAATAATTGAAATATGCTGTCTTAGCTACGGCTGCAGGATCCGGGTGAAATTAGTTATTTCTCGTTGAACGTGAACGTGCGACGTCGATCGGCACGTCTCAATAACCGTCCTCGTTCTATCTCGGGTATCAATGTTTTGCCATTTGAAAATGCAACCGCAATTGGCTTTTCCTTTCTCTCCGTTCTATTGTCAACCTCAGCCCCGTGAAATCGGAAACTAGTACATGGCCGCATTGTGTTCTCTCTGCGTTTCTCGGGATCTTGTCGCGACGGCATGAAAGAGGTCCGAAAAGCTTCCATCGTTCTACATTCATCCTATCGATACCCTTGTTATTTCTGGATCGGAACTGGAGCGACGTTTATTTCATTATTACAGGGCTTTCCGAACGCTTCGCGAGGCAGCTGATTGCAGGCTTTGCATTTCAAGTTTCATATCTTGAATTTTTTTTTTCTCAGATTTTATAATCAAACGATCGTAGACGGGTCGTCATATCGATCAAGATCGTCGATTCATTGTCAAACCTCCGCCGGTCATGTGAATTTTTACCAACATTGCAGGCCAAGATCGACGATTTCATTCTGATCTTTTTTTCCCCCACTTACGGTTTTTCAAAAGCTTCCAAAATATTCAGGTAATAAGTTTGAAGTGCTTAATTGATATTACAATAGTTCGCATTACGATTACTTTCGATTAGTTGATCGGTAGTGATTGTTAAACAACGAAAAATTCCCGGGTCACCGATAAGTGAGAATTTCGTGTTGGCCGAACGAATATCCTTGACCTATAAGCAATATATTTATTTCCGTTCTCGCGAATGAGAAACGAGCGGGAGGCTCGACCAGGTCGTCCAATAAGGAAATTGATTCCATAAACGTAGGAATTAATGTCTTCGGTTTGCTTTTAATGCGCTTTATTCTCCTGTTGTAGGTACAGGTATAATATGTATATATTAATGTTTGTGTTCTCGACTTCCACCCTGCGGCTCGGAAAGCCGCGCGTGCTGTCTGCGGGGTTTCACGTTGTCGATAGTTTATTTTCAGTCCGTACATGTATATAATTTTTACAGATTTTAACCTTGTAAATACCGGCAAAATTATGCGGTAAACGAAAGCAGGATACTTTTTATGGGAGAATCTCGTATTCGTGGGGGTCGGAAAAAAAAGAAGAATGATCGGGAGGATCGGAGGGGAAGAGGGAACGAGCTTAATTCACTTACACACGCACAAAAAGAGCACATAGCGTATATAAGAGGTCAAGGCATGTTTTTTGCGAGAGTTAAACCGTTTTCACCTTTTTTTTTTATATTAAATATTCTCTCGCAAATATTCGTGGGTTAATATAATTCTCGGCCCCATGCAGGAAGAGTTGAACAAAAGGCCCTGCCTTTTTGATTAATATAACGATATAATTTCAACGAGATAATATCTTTCTCTCCGGCTATATATATATATATAGCTATATATATGTATACACGTATGTGTATGCACATAGAAAGAAAAATGTACATATTTTGACTGATATTTTTCATTCTCTCTGCATTGTTGTTTTTCGTATAGCCACTTCTTTCAACACTGGGTCATTCAACGCGGAAAAATGGCCGGATTCTTGTATTGCGAATTTTTTCCGCCGGATGCGAGGGCTTGAGGCTAAGCTTTTTTTAGAACCCGGCTGATTCACACCGAAGCGCTGCAAGCGTTTTACTAGCATCATCACATGGACCTAAAAAAAATACAAAGAAAAAAGAAGGAAAATGTTGCCACTGCACTGAAACTGTGACATAAAACCTGAAGCCGAGCGAAGGGTGTACTCCATTTTATCGTAAATTGCTTTCAAAATTAAACTATATAATTGCGATATACTTACATTGCAAAAGCTTAGGCATCGGTCGGTTAATCCAGGATAAATCTGCGGCTGCAGGCATCCTAAATTCGTTTATTACGATGCAATCTTTCGAGCGGATGATTCAATGAACGAAGGAAGAAACTGCAGGTGTGGGCTTTGGCTTTAACGCAGAAACTTGCAAGCTTGACGTTTCAAGGTCGACGTTAGATTGTAACGTTTAAAATATCTTGTTTATCTTGTTTATCTTTCTTTCTACATCTGCAGCCGCGAGAAATGTCTGATTATGTCGTATTCGTCGATCAGACCAGCCGACGGTGAATCGATCCATTTCTGGTAAATCCCTTACTCCGAAGTTGAAATTTTTCAGGGGTTTCGTCTTCGCTGTTTTTCGCAAAGCTTCTACGTCGGGCCGTGAAAAAATGAACTCGTTTCACGAGGCTTGTGTTACATACTTACGGGTGTGTACCTTTGACGCAATTATGACGCACAAGAGAAACCGATTCAGCGTGTGAAGCAACGCGAGGTGAATTGAACATACATACGCGGTTAGTTTGGCAAATGAGAGGCGAGGATTGCGCAATTATCGTGGCGTAGGAGAAAGGCGATTAGGGGCTTGAAAAAATACCGCTTCACCTGGAAATTTTCACTCTCCTGACAATTTTCAACGTAGAAAGTTCTTCTTTTACGCGCCTATAGTTTCTTCTCTCCGTCTTTGCGCCCCGGCTACTCACAGAGCGTTAACGAATATTCAAATCACATAATTTTCGCAAATTGCCTCATGATTCGCGTAATTACATGCGATGAAACAATAATACCGTACGTTTTGAATATCGCGAACCTCGCTGTTCGGGGGAAATTTGGCGTAACGGCTCGGCGAATGGAAAATAAACAGAACACGGCCCAACGATCCGTAGGAGGGACGTGTTCGTACGGAAATGTATTGGCGTCTTGAAACAAAGCTTCTAACGAACCCGCTCCACGGTTCACGACATTCCATTTTCCTTCGCGCGCTTTGAAAAACCCGTAATTCGGACCATTTTGTCAATTCAGGTGTGCCGTTTATTTGGACGCCGCGTTATCGCGCTCGTTTAATTTACTCCGAGAACGAGCGCTGGAAGACTTTTGTAGTAAAAGCTTGAAACGGAAGCGGACGTCGTTGTGCTCGACGTTTAATTAGCACACGTCTAATTATTATTTAGCGTGTATTGTCCATCATTATCGTCATTTAACGGGACGTACACCCCCCGCCATTACGTGGTTGATATTAATTAAGATTGCACATTCCATTGTACGCTGGAAGCGATTATCGCGGGTAACTAAACAGTAGCGACTGCAGTTAAACTCGCGATGAACAAAGCAGCGGATCAAGTACACCGGCATTATTAACGACATTCAAATATGCACCGTGCAAAATACAACGCACAAGCTGATTATAACCGAATAACGTCGGTGATCTTTCGTAACGAGGTCGTATCATGACGCACTCGACGATCAGATATCGCAGTTGCATTGAATAATTAAATTTATACTCCCGTGCATATAACAACATTGGCATACACTGTCGGAACGGAAATTCATTGACCGTTATTCGTCGATTCTTTGAAATGATTAATCCAGCTTTATTCGACGCGAAATGATTCCTCGTTACCGCTAAATCTACGAAACAGCAGGACTATCTCGTTTAAGGTGTTTAAGGGCCGATGATTCCAAAAAAATTCACATATATTCAGAAAAACCAATGAATTCATTATGTATGAATTAAAAAAAAAATATTTCACCAGAGATTCGTTACGTAAATTTTTGTTCAAATAATTTACTGACAACTTTTTGGCATTATTACTATTCGAAACGAATTATTTTTATCACCTTGTCGAAACGTTCAACATTCTCACCGAGGGTCACTTTTTGTTGGGAACATACGTCCCTTAACACCTTAATATTCGACACCAACTGATCAACTTGTGCAATTCCTCGAAAAGTCTTGTTCCTTACTTCAGGGGGCTGCTCGGCTTTCGGCCACTCCTGCTTCGGAGGCCACGGGAAGAGGTCAGGATCCTCCGACCGGATCGACGACGGTCTTCAGGAAAACATGAACTCGGGTCTGAATCAGGAAGGCCAGGAGTACGAGAGCCCGAGAGGAGGTGGGGAAATCCTGTTAGCCGACGCTGGTCAGGTTTACCAGGATCGTCCGATGCCCCGTTTCCAGCCTCCGCAGGTCCTCGGTCCGCAGGAGCAGCATCCCCGCTACAATCTCTCTCCGTTCATCAGGCAATGGGTGGGTTCTCGCCGAATTTCATCAGCCTTGCTTCGTCCCCGATTCTTCCTTATTCTATGCATTGATTGATTCATTCATCCCGTAGCTGGCCTCCTACCGCAGTGGAAACTCCGCCGACTACGAGGCGAACTAGGATTCGAGATATCCGAACACCGACCACCAAAGTCGTTGACAGCGTTACGATTATTTAAGGATAACACGACAAGGAATATAGCGATGGTACTATTGATAAAGAAGTTATTGGTCTTTTATTGTTACACATTTCCTGACACCTTATTACGCAGTTCCAACGGACCACTCAACAACCAGTGCCGCGCCATTCAATCTGCCCAATTGGTCCGGAGAATTGACTCGGTGTTAATTGGCTGAAAGTCGACCGTTTAGAATGGCTGATTGAAACAGGCTGCCTCAACCGGTTGTCCTGTTAATCGCTCGACTGTTTCAACAAGTCTAGGCCAGTCGAATCTGCAGTTGAATTGTGCAGTACTGTTATGTTCAATATCAAATATTCACTGTCGCGATCACGCTAATTAACATGCCAATCTTTCCGTTTTCAATCAATCCTCGCGCGTGTGTATTATTTCGGAGGGAAATGGGAGACCGATTATTATAGGTACAGAGGCTGGCGGCTTTTCCAGGACTATGCTCCGAATATAACGCTTCGGCAATTTAATCCGACGAGGTGCAAAGTCAGAGCACACCTGTCTTTGAAATTTTTACCAATTTGGCAAGTCAATTTTCCGTTTTATTCCTGACAGTGAAATTCTCGATCGGTTTACGAAAGTGTTAAATCCCTCGAATCCGGTCACAACGAGTCACGAAATACCTTCCCGCATACCGCGTTACCAATCTAACGGAGACTTCTACACGGTTTCTATCGCGGCTTATCAAAATAATATTATCTACGTCTTTTATGGGCCCTTGGACTAAATTCACCATGTTCAAAGGAATGTTATAAGAATATTACTAAAATAATGTTGTATCAGCAATGTTGTGTAAGATATGCATGTATACCTTATACGCATCGTGTACATACGTATCTTGATTGGATATAGGATTAACGTTGGAGAAGAAAAGAACTATTAATAATAATAATAATAATAATGATAATAATAATAATATTACTAATAATCTCAATGGCGATGACGGTGATGGAAAAATAAAAAGAAATAAAATAATAATAAATGATAATATTTATAAAATGCAATTCGCTTGCATGTATATTTTATTCCCCGGATATATGCAATTATCGTTACTGTGCATTAATGAGTATCAGTGTAATTCACGTTATGTATCGAATGTTACGTACAAAAGGATGAAAAAAAAAGGGAAAACAAGAAGGCAAGACGAAATAAATATTATATAGTGTCTAATATGTCAGTTAGAGATACGTACGAGGTTCGTTTCAAGTCAAATAAAAATGAAAATTATTCGACAACTACATTTACTCATACAAGTTCAGATCATTTCCCAGTGATGATGTAACATTCCGGCAGTTGTTGCAATGGATTTTAGTAATCAGTGAAACGTCTGGTAATGTAGCCAAAGATACGTTTACGTAAACGGAGCCTCGACCTCGTGATAAAATGAACTAAATTATATTTACACGGACTTAAATAATCACGCTGATTTCGCGCGTCTGGCGATGCGGGAAACGTGCGGATTTCGCATGGCCAATGTTATCACGTGTCAGGTAAATGGAACGAAGACATTGGCGAGATAGGTAGACTCGCGGCTGGATTGCAGTAATTTGCCATCGCTGAAATTAACGGTGATAAAAGTATGAAAGTCTCAATTGATGAGTGACGCTGCACGCTACCAAAGGCTAAACGGTACTTCGTTATGCGATGGATAATGTTTGAAAGAAGCGTCCGATTCGGCGATGGATTCGCCATTTATTTTTCTTGAGGGCGTGTAAAGGTGTTTTCACCGAAAATGGGAAACGAGTGGTAATGTTTATTTTATCGAGTTCGAAGACACCCAGTCTTATTGTCGCAGCCGAAAACATCTGTGGTACCACATCGTGCTTCTTGATAGCGTCAGACTCTTTGTTCAGAGAAAGCTACGGAGAGGAAAAAAAATATTATCAGAGACTCAAAGAAACTGGAGACTCATGTATCCGCGTGACGAATTTCTTGATAAAAGAACTCGGCACTCGGCAATTGGTTGGATGCATTTGAACCTCACGATTATCTATAATTATCCGTGAATACGAAATTTCAGTTATTACGCAACTGTCAATGTACATACGTTGCGTCATGCGTTCATGACATGACAAAATACAACGTTCGGATTTCTCGATGTGTCGGCTGTAGAGAATCAATCGCATTAATTTTCATAACGTCATGTTCATAGTCGAATTCTATGATATGGCGCTACTGACCTATCGACGAACATTGAAATTGCATCTGGCGTGTTCCATTCAAATCTGCGTGCAGTTCGTTACTGTTCTCTTCTTACTTCATTAAAATAGCGATCCTAACGAAACGGTTTTTTCGGCGACTATTGTGTCGTCAACCTTCCGGGTAATTTACATCGTGCATCTACAGGACAGATACTAACAGGGGCAACAGTATCTCAAGTGGGAGGAGCCAGACATATTGTGTAATTGTCCTGAGACACGACACGATCACGGCAAGGGGTGGGTTACCAGGAACAAGCGTGTATTTCCGAGTTACTGGTCGTTCTACTAATCTCGTGACACGTGATTCGGCACAGATCACTCATAAGCGATCGTCAAGGGTATGAAGCAACGCCAAACTTCAACACAGCGAATACAGTGTATTTCGATAATGCGCTTGTTAATTATACACCAACACATATGACGACAAGTTTGCCATTTCACGCTGCTTTTGCGTGGATTTGCGACTATAGAGCGAATACAATTGGAGCGTGTAACTAGATCCCTCTCGGTATAAAAGTTAGCTTCTTAGTTCGAGGGCACAGTAATCAGACTCGCGGAATTTGCATCGGACCAGGATGTCACGGTATTTTCTATCAGCTACACTAATTTTGGTGGTTGGATTCTGGCACTATGGATGTGCTTCGAGGATACTCGGTATATTTCCAACACCCTCCATCAGTCATCAAGTGGTATTTCGTGGACTCACCCTCGCGTTGAGGGAACGGGGTCACGAGCTCGTTATTGTGACCACAGATCCTGTGAACGATCCAAATCTGACAAATTACAAGGAGATAGATGTCCACTCTCTCTACGATATTTTCATCAAGGATGTAGATTGGATTGCAACTCGAGAAAAAGACACGTGGTCTAACATGTTTGATGGCTTTATGTCGAAGCTTGAGTTAGAATGCGAAGAGATCCTCGAACATCCTGAACTGAGAAAGCTTTACGCGCCGAACAGTGGCGAAAAGTTTGACCTGATGCTCATTGAGATGCTTTATTTTCCCTCTCTTATGCCTCTCGCTACGAGATTTGACGTTCCAGTCATCGGTAAGTGATTTTTTTGCTGGGTGAAAAGCTTATTGCGATTAATTCTTGCAGATATTTATTCACCATCTACGAATATATGTATTCGAACCACGCCTCATGTTACATGAAATTGACGGTTCAATTGATGACATTTCTAAAGATTATTGTATTTGCAACCGCTTAGCGAGGATTATAAACATGCTATAGTGGATTTAATTTTCTACACTGTTCTTTGAAGGAATGGCATCTCTGGGTCTGAATCTGAACATACAGTACGCGGTTGGCAATCCTATTATGCCTTCTCATCCATCAAATTGGGATGCGGACGAAAAAATCTTCGGTGAATTGACACTTTGGCAAAGAATGAAGAACTTCATACGGACATGGAAATATCTGTACAAATACTGGACTCGTTACATGCCGGCGCAACAGGCGTTGGCGAGAAAATATTTTGGAAACGACATTCCTGATATCAGCGATATCGAGAAGAACGTCAGTTTGGTCTTTGCCAACCAGCAAGCGCCGATTACGTACCTTAGACCAAATGTTCCTAAAATCATAGACATCGGTGGGTTTCATGTCACCAAGAAAATTAAGCCTCTGTCAAAGGTATTGTTGAGAGATTTCAATCACCAAATAATCTCGTCGTTATTGATCTAATGGGACAGATAATAAATTCACACTTCTGCACACATAGGATCTTCAAAAAATTTTGGACGATTCGACGCAAGGCTTCATTTACATGAGCCTCGGATCAAATGTCAAAAGTGTGATGTTGGCGAATGGAACGCGAGAAGAATTCATCGCTGCCTTTTCGAAACTACCATACACTGTTGTTTGGAAATTTGAAGATGAGTTTCTTCCGAATCAACCACCCAACGTCCTAATTATGAAGTGGGCTCCACAGCAGTCCATTCTAGGTAACTACATGCTAGTTACTGTACATAGATAAAACAGACACGGTCTGGTAGTTCAGTTTAAATATCTGGTCACTCTCTCCGTTCAGCACACCCGAACCTGAAAGTTTTCATATATCAAGGAGGATTGCAAAGCACGGAGGAGGCAATATCACATGGCGTACCTGTAATTGGCTTTCCAGTGCTTGCCGACCAGGATATACACGTTAGCAAAATGGCGTCTCTCGGTGTTGGTAAAAAATTAGAAATTCTCACCGTCAAAAGAGACGAGTTAATCGAAGCGATTCAATCCGTTGTCTATGACACAAGGTAAAATATTGCCGATTGCGTGACAGTTGAAACTATTCGTGCGACCGAGTCTGCAGTATAAATTTGAACGCTCTGCATTTTCAGCTACAAGAAACGCATGTTGGACTTGCGAAATTTGCTCAGAGATAAACCTTACGATTCGATGGAAAACGCGATTTGGTGGACGGAGCACGTGATACGTCACAAAGGAGCTCCATATCTGCAATCCACTCTGGTCGACGAGCCATGGTATCAGCGTCAAGATATGGACATTGTTTTCATCATTTCCGCCGGATCTCTCGTAGCTTTATGTTTCACATTAGTTGTATTCCACAAGTTGTTGATTTGCAGTATTCGTGCCTTCAATAAGCTGCCGTCCAGCAAAAAAGACAAACTCCATTAATTTATTTTGGCAATTGATGCCATAGATCATATAAAGTATTAATTTACTGTAAAAATGTATGACACGTGTATAAGTTATGAATACACTAGCTCATTTTTTACGTTCAACTTGTCTTCGATGCATAGTCAGAATTTTATGACGTTACTCAATTCAACTGTTTCACAAAGAATAATTGAAGATACCAAAGATTCGTGTAGGTGACTAATATCGCTAACATCGAAGTAAACGTAGGGGAAAATAACGGCGCAAGAAACGTTCTTCTTTCAAATACAGTGGTGTAGGGAATAAAATACTTTGTTAAATGATTTTCCACAATGTAATATGCCCCCTAGATTTAATTTTTAAGAGTTTTAATGCTGAGCGTTTTCAACTAAGTATTCTTACCACGATTTGCCGGTCAGAAATTTTTAAGCCATTGGATGATTCACGTTGATCAGGCAAGTTCTACTGTCAGGCTTACTGAAAAATCTAGCAAAGCGGAAAAATTGTTGACTTGGAGACTTGTCATTCTTTCTTCTTTCCACGGCTTCTTCAAGTAACTCTGATTAAATGTAACTTAGCTCTATATCGGGGCATTTTCTTTTATCGATTCGTGTACCGTTTACCTGAACACCACGTGATCATGCTCGACTATAGTTAGCAGATCTGAAAGTACTTGCAAACTGAAAATCTCTTGGTCTCATACCAAGATACTAGTCCAAAAAATGTATCAGACTGAAAGACTTTTTATCACGAATTGTAAAACTTATCTATCCTCGCAAATGGTGTTGGAACGTTCATACCTGCAAACGTACATCGTCTTATGATATAATGAGAAATTACAAATGCTTATATTGCAATATGCTTTGAGTGCTCGACTCACTTGTCACTCATTTGGTCAGCACTCAGCAGTTAGTTGAATATTTTTCAACTGGTAGATTGTTTAGAATAATTATATATGAGTCATAGAAAATTTCCCCTTTTACATTATCCTCCGTATATGTACTTTGCAATGCATCCGTGACATAGCGAAACACAAAGTCCTGACCTCTCGATATACCTCACGACATAGTGTCTTAAGCTCAAATAATTACGGAAATTTTTATAAATTCGTGTTCACAATCAGTATCATAGATTCATGCGTGCGTCATATCTGAACAAGATGGAACCAGTCCCGTAATACCTATCCTCATAGTCAAACAGCTTAAACGTCGATACTATAACACAGCTTACTGAGACAATTGCCTACTGGATAACTGAGAGTAACGTGACATTTATCGAAATGACGCATTCGAGTGTATTTATGACAGGTCGATGTTGTATCTCCTTACCTTGCGATAGCTTGGAGTATCGATATCCTCTTTACGGATACGTATCGATAGTCAATACCTATTATATAATCGGAGATCGGATTTCAGATCTCTACTATCTGACCATCTCAGTTTGGTAAAAGATATCATTCGAAGACGTACTTTATCCGAATGTTCGTGAAAGACTGTTGATATTCTTTTACGACAACGTGTCTGTTTGATTTTGAGGTGCCGTGCGTCGGGAATGGGTCATACACGAAAACCATGATTCAAACGACAGCAGGGCCTTTCACAGCCGTTATTGTGGTATTGTTGGGTCACAAACGGAGATGACAGTGTCTCGAGTTGGGGGGAAACCTGACATACTGTGTAGTTGCCTCGAGATACGGCACTATCGCGGCGAGAGGTGCTCAACTTAATTTAATTCAGAATTTTTGGACTTATTGACGATCGAGAAAATCTTATCTGTGCGGTTGGCCACATACCACGCATATGCGCTTAATTAAACTGGCCACTAGGTGCAGGGACATTAGAAAATCCTATCCGATGACGCCACTTTTCGCAATTCTCTACACTGTAGCATGGTAAATGAAGCCTTTTTCGATAACGTCTTCACCTCGTATTACATACCATTACGGAATAACCATTGCGTGCCATCGTGCAAGTAAACTAGTCACAATATAACAGGTTTCTACTTTGAGAGGACAGTCACTTATAGACGAGCGGGATTTGTAGCAGGTTAAAATGTTACGGAGTTTTGTGTCAGCTACGTTGATTTTGCTTGCCGCTTTTTGGCACTACGGATATGCTTCAAGGATACTCGGTGTATTTCCAACCCCTTCGATCAGTCATCAAATAGTATTCCGTGCTCTCACCCTTGCACTGAGAGAACGGGGCCATCAGCTCGTTGTTGTGACTCCAGATCCGGTCAACGATCCAATGTTGACCAACTATACGGAGATTGATCTTCACTTTCTCTACGCTGATACCGACGGTGGTGAGAATTGGGTCGAGACTTTGGCAAAGGAAAGGTGGACCGATATCCAGGATGCCTATTTGTCGACGGTCCTGTCACAAACCGAACTCATCCTTGATCATCCTGAACTGAAGAAGCTATACGCACCAAACAATGGCCAAAAGTTCAATTTGATGATGATCGAGATGCTTTATTATCCTGCCCTTTTGCCTCTTGCCACGCGATTCGATGTTCCAGTTGTGGGTAAGTGAGTTTTTGTCTGTAACAAAAGCTTCCCGTTCATTATTACTGAGCGTTCATGAATGAAGAGGACACAAGTCTCATAATAATATCCGCCTGTCGAATTGGCGCATTGTTCAGGGTTACTAATCCTATCTGAATTGTCTGTATTATTGTTTGAAGGTATAACATCTCTGGGTCTAAGTTTGAGTATTCATTACGCAATTGGCAATCCTATCATCCCTTCTCATTCGTCAAATTGGGATACAGAAGAAATGATTTTCGGTGAGGCGACATTTTGGCAAAGGCTAAAAAACTTTATATGGGTATGGAAGTTTTTATATAAATACCGAACTCGTTACATGCCGGCGCAACAGGCGTTGGCCAGAAAATATTTTGGGAACGACATTCCTGATATCAGCGACATCGAAAAGAACGTCAGTGTGGTTTTTGTCAACCAGCAGACACCGATTTCGTATCTCAGACCAAATATTCCTAAAGTCATAGATATCGGTGGATTTCACATCGCAAGGGAAATCAAGCCACTCCCGAAGGTAGGGTTAAGATATTTTCATCGTTGGAACATTTCGTCATTGGTAGACGAAAACGAACATGTACTGAATTTTCACCATTGCATACAGGACCTTCAAAAGATCTTGGACGATTCGACGCAAGGCTTCATTTACATGAGCCTTGGATCAAATATCAAAAGTGTGATGTTGAGTGACGAAGTGCGTAGAGAATTCATCGCTGCATTTTCGGAACTGCCGTACACTGTTATTTGGAAATTTGAGGACGATTTTCTTGCAAATAAACCAGAAAATGTCATAATTATGAAGTGGACTCCGCAGCAATCGATTCTGGGTAACTACGTATTAATCGTGGCAAAACAAGAAAACGTATAAGGTCTGGAAGTTTCAGTATTATTTGTTTACTCTGTCTGTTCAGCACATCCGAATCTAAAAGTTTTCATATACCAAGGAG
Source organism: Neodiprion fabricii (assembly GCF_021155785.1). Classification (NCBI taxonomy): domain Eukaryota; kingdom Metazoa; phylum Arthropoda; class Insecta; order Hymenoptera; family Diprionidae; genus Neodiprion; species Neodiprion fabricii. Next base: position 1,910,715 of record NC_060239.1, read on the forward strand.
GACTTCAAAGCACAGAGGAAGCGGTTTCTCATGGCATCCCTGTAATTGGATTACCGGTATTCACCGACCAGCACGTACACGCTAACAAAATGGTTAGTCTAGGTGTTGGAAAAAAGTTGAACATTCATTCCGTCAACAGGCACGATATACTTGAAGCAATACGCACTGTCGTCCTTGACAAAAGGTATAACATGGCCAGTTGAATAGAGGTTGACACTAGTTGTGTAACTACGTCTGTCGTACAATTTCGAATTCTTTCGCTTCTATTTCCAGCTACAAGAGGCGGATGATGGACTTGCGGAATTTGCTCAAGGACAAACCCTACGATTCGCTGAAGAACGCGATTTGGTGGACAGAGCATGTGATACGTCACAAAGGAGCTCCACATCTGCAGTCCACTACGGTCGACGAGCCGTGGTATCAGCGTCAAGATATGGACATTGTTTTTGTTATTTCCACCGGATTTCTCATAACTTCAAGTTTGGCAATAATTGCGTTCTACAGGATGGTCAATCATATTCGTGCAATGATTCACCCAATCAGTCAGAAGGTCAAAATAAATTGACGCGACCTCGCGATTAGCGCAAATGAGTAAAAAAGGTCTTACAATTTTTTGCAAATTGGAAAAGTATTGAATATGCACTGTAAATCATCGATCTATTCTCGTAATTCTGGTTATCAATTATTCCTTGGACTCGCGGTAAACTATGTTCACGGAATGGCCAATTTTCCACTCTGCACTGAGGGAGCAAAGTGCAGTTTTGCTTCCTCAGGGTGGACGGCCACATCCCCCTCTCAGTTTCGGTACTAAGTCCCGCATTCGTAGGCAAAAACCTATCTTCCTTTCTTGGTGCAGAATGTACTATTGTTATCGAATCAACGATAATGTTTACTTTCATGACTTGATAAGCGGAAAAAAATAGCCTATGACTCCCTCGTATACTTTTTCCGCTGTCTGCTTCTCGCTTCGTTCAGGCAGTAAATCAACCGCGGGGATAATCTACGACTTTATTCCCTTGTTACTTAATGTACTGTTGTGGAGGCAGTTCAAAGTTATTCACTTGAATGAAATACAGCGAGACAATCAAACACAAATAATACATATTTGAATACTCACGGTAATTAACAAAATATTTGACGTAATAACATTCACACAGTCTCTAAAATTGACTTCAAAGATCAGAATTCACAAATATCAGCGCAATACACGCGTAATAACAGATGTTCGTTGCGGGGTAGGAATTATGTTTACGCCTGAGATGAGCTAGGACAATTCAATGAAAACAGACCGGGCGGTCCGCATCCGTTCAATTCAAACAAATCCAATCCCGAGCGTCGCGGCGTCGTTCGCAGTCATTTGCTCGCTGGCAGCGGGCCGAGAGCTACGGAGTCGTTTATCGCGTGGTCTAATCGTAATATTCGGGAATGGATGTCTGCCTTATCGGGAAAAGTCAGGGAAAAATCAAGGAATTATAACAGACCATAGGGAAAATGTACCTATTTTATAAATCCTTTTCAAATCTCAGCTGTACTTCGTAAATTCAGTTAAATATTGCTCAATTTCTAATTATTCGTGTGCAACGAACCACTAGTAGGTATTTTTTACCTACGAATGTATATAATATTCAAGGTGCATAACTTTCTGAGCTTTTGGTCATGAAAACTGGGCAACATTACCTGAGTCTGGTGGAAAAGAGTCAAGGAATTTTATGTGAGCAGAATTGTTGCGATTAATCCTGATCCGCGGATTGTCACCACTCGAAAAAGTGATCAGCTGCTGTAATTTCCTCAATATTGATTGTTTCTTCAAATTTGAATAATTCGCAAAACCGGCCACCTGCTATTTCTCAAATTTTTATATATTTTTAAAAATAGAATAATCAAACGGTGCACTTAAAAAGTCTTAACACCTGCAAAACGACATCTCGACTGTCGCGTACATTGGAAAAGTCAAAGAGCTTGCGCGAAGAGAATGCGCACTAAACTTGCTGTTTGCGTTACGTCGATGGATCGTGCTCGATCCTCAAGCAGTTGAGGTTGGTTCGGATGATAGTTGAGTAAATATCGGTATAAAAAATGTCGACGTCCCGTGGTATAAACTTGTTGAGAGTCTTTAGACAAGCCACGAAAATAAATCGCAATCACAACCTGCAACAGACGCGAAATGGGCACGGGTAAGTTGTTCACGGGTTATGTAACGTCGAACGATGAAATGCTTTTAGGTTAGAATATCCGTGAAAATATTTTACGTGCAATACGTATTGTAGCTATGCGTGTTTCTGAATTTCAACGTTTCTGGATGTATCCAGAAATTCACCGGAATTTGAATCCGTTGATCTATTCAATGGAATGTATAGCGATCACCAACTTCTAGGCAGACTTGCGTAGAGGAATTTGTAAATAAGAAACGTAGACACGACCAGCTACGCTCTCAACTAATGTATCTAACACAAATTTCGGCTCTGTTGTATTATAGAGTCGTTTACCGTTTGCCAGCACCTCCGCCACATAAAAGCGTTACTATAGGCGCAGAAGTAATCGGAGGAGTCGCGTGGTGGTGGATTCTTTGGCATCTATGGCACGACTACGAACACATTACCGTAAGCGCTTTCTTGTTCAATTAGCCAATAATTCTACCTTGAAACTGGTTTATTATATCTCGGGTTTCTTCGTCCAAACGGATTTTCCCGCTTCTTATATTTCTATACTTGGGTAAATTTGGTTTGTCGTGATTGAAATTTCAATCGTGTACTGAATAATCATTTTTATCGCTTTTGCTTATCAAGGGGGAATTCGATTATCCTGATCCATTGAAATGGACCGATGAGGAATTGGGAATACCTCCGGACGACCATGACGTCTAATTAGATTGTGGATTAAGCCGGTACGTCATTGTTCACGTTTTAAAAAACACCAGTTGTCGGAACCGTTAGAAAATTTAAAAATCTTAATTGTGATTCGAAAATTCCTGAGACAACTCCGGAGTAGCACTTGTAATTAAAACCGTATTTAATAATGCTATCGTGTAATATAATGTATTAATAAAAGCAACTCTATGCGGGTTATTTCTATGCATTCATCAGCAGACATCAGATTACCTGATGTAGGTACAGTTTATGGTCCACTAACAGTATTTCTTTGTTATTTATGATTTTACCATTTTTAGTTATGAATGATGCAGGTGTAAATTATTCGAAACAAGCAGCAACGCTTATTGGTAATACAAAAAATTCTCGTGCACTTAGGTGTCACCGACGGTAACAGTTTGGACAATCACAGTCCTATCACGGGTGTATTGATAGTTGTCGCAACCGCGCTTTTGAAGTATTCGTGTAACCCGTCTTTCCTGCTGTAAATTGTGAATGCGATGCACTCACAATTTACATCCCTGACCAGATACAACAACTATTTTGCTGTACATAAAAAAAATGGTTTTCGCAAAATCCACTTCCTTGATATTTCTCACAAAGCGTCGACTTTGAAATTTCACGATCAATCATTCAAATTATTTGAACAACTTCATTGTTGAATCCGGTGTAAGCAAATTCTAACGGTAAAAAGTGAAAAAGTGTGACAAGTGTCTGTAATGTTCCACCTTGGGATCGTGTAGCCATGGAAAGATACAATTTCTTGGGCACGCCCGTGCAATGTGTACCTTGACATGGAATGAACTACAAATCAGCCCACTTCAGTCAAGTATCGATAAATGGGTAAGTGTGAAATATATCTAATATTATTTAGAATATTGTTGAAATATTGATAAACTTGGAATAGGTAGAACCAAGTGTCGGGCTGATGAAATTTTTTCACTCAAAAAACGGCTTCACGTAAGTGAATTAAATAATCGACCATAGTTATTTTTTCACAATGCGTGCATTATTTGCAACGATCGTTCGATTTTTATACTTCTGTCGAAATCATGTCGGACTTCAATTTTATTAGATACGAAATAGTTTTAATCTCAAGAATCAGAATCAGAAAGCAGCATCTTTTTTTTCGTCGAAAACAGAGGTAACAAGATTTTTCGCATACATTCGAATTCAACAAGATTTTATTGCTAACAATCTTACGTTCATTCGTTCAGGTTTGGGGGTTGGTATTACAAAATATATTCATAGAAAATACATGGTAGATAATATATGGTCGTTGGTAGTTTCCTGGTAGTTTTAGTTTTTGGTAGGCGTCTTGATTGAAATCATCTTGATTTCGAGATACTCGTTTAGTCCATCTTCCCCACTGTAAATTGCGTAAATCAATAGTTGAAAACATACACGCGGACTGTACATTATACTTATAATTATATGAATGAATTCATATTTGAAATTTCGTGTCAGTTCGAATTGTGAAACTTACAGTTCTCGTCCGATTCCGGATTTCTTGTAACCTCCGAACGGCGTTTGGGGTGTAATAGCATCGTAACAATTGATCCTGAAAGCGAAACGCATAACTCATTAAGAAAAGTTCTTCATTACTGTGTCAAATGAACAGTGAATAAGTCAACGCAACAAAAATGAATTAATCAACTTTTTTCGACTATATATTTAATATCGAATGGCAAATCGAACAAATTTACCACACGCTTCCAGCCTCGACAGCTTTCGCAAATGTAAGAGCCTTGTCGATGTCTTTGGTCAGGACAGCTGCGGCAAGACCGTAGGTGGTGTTGTTCGCACGATCGATAACTTCTTCAAGCGTCTCAAATTTGAAGATCGTTTGGACAGGTCCGAATATCTCTTCCTTGGCGATTCTCATGTCGTCAGTAGCGTCAGAAAATACGGTTGGCTGAAAAATAGCGGATGATGGGAAATATTGAAATTGCTCAAAACTATTTCTTCAACAGACATCGAAAAATCCTAAAGTATGCTGGAGTCCGAGTTGTACCTTGAAGAAAAATCCAACGTTTCCCAAGCGTTCCCCTCCAGTTTGTAAAACGGCCCCCTCCTTTTTGCCGGACTCTACGAGGTTTGTAACCTTGTCAAACATTTCTCTGTCGATTTGCGGCCCCTGTTCAGTACCCGGGGCAAACGGATCCCCGACCTTTCTTTTCTCGGCAAGTTCCTTAGCCCGGGCTACAAACGCGTCGTAAATACCGGACTGAACGTAAGTCCGCGAACCGGCGCAGCAGCTTTGTCCATGATTATCAAACAGCGCCGTGTGAGCAATCTCCGCAGCTTCGTTGACTAGAAGAATGTTAAATTATTTGTAACGATCGATCATAATTTCGTTTAGTAGTAATGACAGTTGAAATCGTTAATCGCAACCAACCGTCGAAGTCGTTGAAAATTACCACCGGGCTCTTTCCTCCGAGTTCCAAGCCGACTCGTTTCAAATTTGACTTCGCCGACGCGGCCATGATCAAATGGCCAACCTTGCGAAACGTGAAAGAAGAAACGTAAAAAATGACTTGGCAAATTGAAATTCAATGTTTCCTCACCTCCGTGGAGCCGGTGAAGGCGACCTTGTTTATGTCAGGGTGTTCAGCTATCGCTGCTCCTGCGGTTGGCCCGTATCCTGGAAGGACGTTAACGACTCCTGGAGGAAAACCGGCTTCCTTGACCAGAGACGCAGCGTGAAGGGCGGTCAGGGGTGTTTGTTCAGCGGGTTTCAGGACGATTGTACATCCTGCGGCTAGTGCTGGTGCCCACTTCCAAGATAGCATTAGTAGCGGGTAATTCCAGGGTATGATTTGTCCAACAACACCAATCGGCTCCTTTCGCGTCAGGGCGAACGAGTTGCCGTCTGGGAAGAGGGTAGTTCGTTAATTGATCGTTACCTTGTTTTTCACACTCTTTTTCGAATCATCCTCCATTACTCACCCGCGGGAATAGTGCTTCCATGGATTTTATCGGACCATCCCGCGTAGTAACGCAAAACTGTGGCGCTTATTTGAATGTCGAAAAGAGAAGCGGCGAATGACTTGCCGTTATCCAAAGATTCCAAATTCGCCAGATGTTCGCTATCTCTGTCGATTAAATCCGCAAGCTGTTTAAACATAAAATAAAATGAAATCGACGTTAAAAGTGAGTGGTTTTTTTTTATTTCGTCGACGGTTTTACTTTCATTCCGTATAATTCGAAATTCGCTCACTAACTTTGTTCATGAGATTCCCTCTGGCCGAAGCATCCATTGTTCGCCATGGTGAACCTCTTGCAAATGCCTTTTTAGCTGCTGAAACTGCCTTGTCAACGTCAGCCTGCATTAATAAATAATTATTAAAGCTACTAGGATACATGCACTGGTTGAAACTTATAAAATCATAATGTACGTGCTGTTTATTAATTGATAATTGCCAATTATGATACCCGATGGTGTTATTATGCGTTATATCTGCAAGTGCTTCATCCCGAGTGTGGAATGTCATTCGTTTGTTCAAGGTTGAAATGCGTGCTAATTGAAACGCCTCTCTCATGATACCTACTTATAATTGCTACGGTATTTAAAACGTATTACACGTATAGACAGATCGTGCACCGTACCTTGTCAGCTTCGGAAATTTCTGCAATAACAGTCTCGGTTGCAGGATTAATGGTCCGGAATTTTTTTCCACTCTCTGCATCCACCCATTCGTTGTTGATGAACAACTGCGATGTGATAAGTTATTTATAACGTAAGATATTGCATACATCCCACGAGATATACTGAAATGCAATCCGCGTATCCAAATCGCGTTATAACGTCTCGCGTCGATTATTTAACATTTTTGTAATTTGAATATCACATATGAGTTCATTGAACTTTTGACGTAGAATTCAGTTGGCAACAAAGTATCATCGTTCTGCAACGTTATCTTCGACTTTTCATAATCGTTGAAATTATAATTAACAGTGAGATTAAACCGACTTGTTCTAACACATTCCATTATCTTGAACTGACAATATTCCTTGCTTCGGTTAGTGCCACTTTTGAGTGATTGGTATTTTTCTCATCTCTCTATTATCATGTATGTAACTCATCGTCAGCGTTTATCCAATTCAAATCCACTTCGAAATGCATCTACGGCTTGAATGCCGGTCGCTTTAACAGCCGGTTTTGGATAGCGTAAGAAACAAAATTTGCTGTATACATTATGTATGCTGTTCCTTAATTACTCAATTAGAATCATTTGTTCGTTACGAAGAGTTTTTATTTTCATTAGATTTTTGAATTGATAATACAAACTTTGGTAGAAGGACAAGATTCATACGAAGAGTAGTCCGAATAATTAGGAACATTTATTTTGTAGTTTTAATATATACCCCGAGAGACAAGAATTTGTTTGGCGATCAGAAATTTTGTGTTCACTTTTGTAACCGGCATTTTATATGTTCTGAATTTTCGAATTAAAATTGTTTTCCTTTTGCTCAAAAGTTATTATCATATTCATTTGATTTTACTTGATCTCATCATTTTCCGACTTACTGTACAGCAATTTATCGAGACATTGATATGGAAGAAAGTGATGTGTTCCGTCAGTATTGACGGACGATTTGTCGGGTGCTTAGAAATTGAAAATCTTGTGCCGCGATAAATAGTCGGCCTCTAAGTTTGGTCTTACACATTTGAAATCAATTCTCTAGCATGAGCCACATCAAATGATATCGGTATCTTAACGAGATGGAAACAAGACTGTCTATTTATTTACCTTGGTGTACTTGATGTTGGGATTACGGTTCGCCATTTCGTTAACGATACAGTTTGAGGTCTCTCGGCAGCTCTCGGCAACTGTGGATGTCTAGCTCGGAGATTCTTTTTCACTCAAGGGACGCCTGCGCAGTGCGTTTTAAACGTAAAGCGCAAAGGCGCAGATCCCTGCACACGCTTGTTCTATTTACACATACGTTGCATTACAGTGACTGTACGATTTATTGACTGAGTGACAGATGACCGGTACGCTGGTATTACGGTGATTGAACAAATTATTGACCGAGTAGCGACAGTTTACCAACACACTGTCTCTGCGGTAAAGTCACGTCATCTTCTTTTACGCAATTGGAGAAGAATCGAGCGTGATGGCCGCTGAAATAGATTTCAGGCATCTGTTTGAAATTCATCTAACTATTCATTTCGTTCTGGTTGTGAGATGTTTTTACAACCAGAAATCATAGGGCAATGAACCCACAACCAAATTGTTTTTATTTTTTTTGGTCTTAAAAAATTGAAGTACATCAAAGATTCAAAACGCGAAGCCATTTATCATGTAATAGTAACAGACATGTGCGATTTCATGTAATCCAAGATATGCGTATAGGAATCTTTGATCTCTGTGCAGTTTACAGTTAGTATCATAAATTATTTTACTGACTTTGATTCATACAACGATACCATGCGAACGGTACTTCACAAAAATTTACATAAATTCGAATTATTCGATGATCAAACTTGAATTAATAAAGTAATTTATTCAACGCAGCATAATTAGTCATATGTGTGACACGTAGCACCGTCGTAAGACTTTTGGAAGATAGATTAGTTATTGGTCGGCGTTTTGATGGAAATAGTTTTTATTTCGAGGTACGCATCCAACCCTTCCTTGCCCCTGAAAAAACGAAGAAATTAGCACTTCGGTGTAACCTAAATCGAAATACAATCTTCTAAACTTGCTTTGGGGTTCTCAGATCAAAAGTTCTAGAAACATGTAAGTCATTAACTTTGCAACGTTCCTAAGAATTTGAATTTTTGAACAATAATATGGCTGAGATCTCGTTTCGAATTAGTGTACTATTAGAAACCAGAGACGAGAAAGATGGGCATTATAATTAACTTACAATTCACGCCCTAATCCAGACTGTTTGAACCCACCGAAAGGTTGTTGCGAGGTCAATAAGCTGTACTGGTTCACCCTGGAAAGATGACGCTTGTTAGTCAATCTCGAAAAAGGGTCTACACAGCGTTGATTTAGAATTTCTATCTTACCATACGCTGCCGGCTTCTACAGCCTTGGCAAATTCGAGAGCAAGTTCAATGTTCTTAGTAAAGACGCCGGCTGCCAAACCGTAAGTAGTGGCGTTGGCTCTCTCGACAACCTCTTCGAAAGTGTTGAACTTCAGGATCGACTGTACTGGTCCAAATATCTATAAAACATAGAATTGCCAGCGAGAGTTGGTAGTTGAGATTTGACAATTAAAGTTTGTGAAATTCTAGTGCAACGCTTACTTCTTCCTTGGCGATTTGCATGTCGTCGGTCACGTCCGAGAAGACGGTGGGCTTAATAAAATATCCCACTGATCCGTGGCGTTCTCCACCAATCTGTAATTTGGCTCCTTGTTTCTTCCCTGACTCGATTAGTCCCATTACCTTATCGACCGCCCGTGACTCGATCTGAAATCCAATCAAGTTGGCTTAGCTTCTCGTTCAGATAACGCGAATGAAGTTCCGAGTACCTGGGGACCTTGTATGCATCCAGGAGTGTAGGGATCGCCAACTTTTGTCGCGGCAGCCACGGCAACGGCCTTTTTCACGAATTCGTCGTATATTCCAGCTTGAACGAAGACGCGGGACGGTGCGATACAGATCTGACCCGCGTGTACGAATACAGAACCGGCTGTTTGAACGGCCAAATCGACTGCATGACAAATAGGCGAATTATTAGAATAATAACTTCATAAAATAAGGGAACGAAGTAGCCTTCTCCAACTTGTTTGTTGTACTTACGGTCGGCATCGTCGAAAACAACAAACGGGCTTTTGCCTCCCAGCTCGAGTGTGACACGCTTTAGATTGCTCTCGCCTGCAGCTTTCAGTATGGCATGCCCCACCTGTTCATAACATTCGGATGCAGGTAAGATAGTGGGATAGTGACGCTGCACTTTCTCGCGTCAAGCACGCGACGTCGCGTTACCAGGATCACAGAACTTGTGAACCGGACGTGCAGATAAGATACAGCTTTTACGGGTGTGGCTGAAAACTGTAAAAGTGTATAATAAAAGACAGTGCAAGTTACCTCAGAAGACCCGGTGAACGAGACCTTGGCGATATCTGGGTGTGCGCTAATCGCCGCACCAGCTGTTGCCCCATAACCTGGTACAACGTTGACGACTCCAGGAGGAAACCCGGCCTTCTTGACGAGGCTGGCCAACAGAAGAGCAGTCAAGGGTGTTTGCTCCGCTGGCTTTATGACCGCGGTACAACCCGCTGCTAATGCTGGCGCAAGTTTCATTCCATACAACCCAATGGGTCCATTCCAGGGAACGATCAGTCCGACTACGCCAACGGGTTCCTTACGCGTCAAGGCGAAAGAGTTACCGTCTTGACGAAAGGAAGAAGAAAAAACGAAAAACCCGACTCGTCATCACTCAGTCACGTTAACATGAGTCCTATCAAGTGGCGACATTTTCAACTCACCAACTGGGATGGTTGAACCTTGAATTTTGTCCGCCCAACCAGCGTAGTAGCGCAGGTGTTTCGCAGCAGTTCCAACCGAGTGGTACGACATGGGGAAGGGCATTCCATTGTCAAGCGATTCTAAATTCGCCAGTTCGTTGATGTTCTGCTCGATGAGATCTGCCAGCTGTGTAGTAAGACGTTGAAATATTATACCCCGCGCTTGTATGGACGCAGTGAAAACAAACTCAATAAACGATTGGTGAACAAAACTTTCGGTATACCGACCCTGTAAATCAATGTCGCACGTGCGGAAGCATCTAATTTTCTCCATTCCGATCCTCTGGCGAAAGCCTTCTTTGCTGCCACTACAGCTTTATCTACGTCAGCCTGTTGGAAATGTGCGATATTACACAATCACATCGCAAAGTCGCTGAACAGCGAAAAAAAGCTAAGCCGACCGACCCACTTTACTTACTTTGTTTCCCTCCGATACTTCGGCATTTGTCTTTTCCGTACACGGATTCACGGTGGCGAACTTCTTTCCGCTTACCGAATCGACGAACTCGTTATTGATGAAAATCTGTAAAGGAACACTGGGTCTTGAATATCTTGAAAAGATTTAAGTAAAGCTATGTGAACAGTTCACTAAACCCACAGTATACCTAACTGTACGCAAGAGCAGTAAATATAGTTGATCTGATTCACAGAATTATATTCTTTCTTATTTATTCACACAATTCGAACAGTCGAATCAAGATAAAAACGGTTTATGTATTTATGCTTTTTTGAATTGAGGATCAACAGCTTTCAAGATTATAAGGTACCTTGGTATATTTGACTTTGACGTTTGGGTCTGCCTTTGGCGGTTCGATATTAGCTGACATGTTTAAATATGAAGTTACCGGGATGTTCCTAAATAACTTATTGCTCGAAATGACTTGGGCAATATTTATATATTCCGGCTGTGGGAAGTGTGCACAATGGTGCTTATCAGCGATAGTTGATACCACTAATCTATATCAGTATCTGCCTCACAGTATAAATTGCGTAATTTTATACTGTAATGTGAACGTACGTTATTTTGCTTACTGCTTGCGCAAATTTTTAGATTACTGTTTCAGGTAAACAATATCCGTCATTCGTTACTCCTCGTTAATTCATATTTTCAACTACGCATATTGGCATGTGTTAATTAATTAGGTTGCATGAATTATCCGTTGTCTTGTAAAATAGTCAATCCTTATCGTTGTGGGGTCACGAACATAAAAGACATCACGAAACGATTTGAAAAAATATTAGCGATAGACAGAAAAAGAATTAAACTCTCCTCCATCTCTTTTAGAGTATGAGAATCTTATAATATAATTAATGTATGTAGTTTTTGATTATCATGCTGACTGCGAAATACTGATAATATTTTAAAAAATTGCATGGTCATCGAGGAAACATCTATTTCAGCATGATCATACAGCTTCGAGAATAGTCCATCAAGAAGCTTCATGCTTTTAGTTCAAAATTTTTCACGACACGCGACATTGTATTCAGAATTTCCGGTACTAATTTCTCAAGTTTTACTCTTGCATGATGTGAATCGAAACTGCGTTCTTAAATATTAACTGGTTAAACTAAACACTAACGCGGCGGCGAATCAGTAGTCTTGAAAAAACTTTCGAAGTGTCTTTACTTTATTTCTTGATACAGATTTCTCTTGATTAAAGAGTTTTTGAAAATTTAGTAGCTAATCTTGGAGTGTTGAATTACTTTTGCGTCTTCGTAGCAGCAACCTTAACGCATTGCCATAAACTCAATTTACGATCAAGTAGTAGTCGACCATTTTCTGCCTGAGCTCGATAGACCACCATTTCATTCTTGTCTCATTGAAAGCGCGTAATAGTAAAAGTTCATGTGGCCATATTAGATTTCACGTAACATTTGTAGAGTGCTGTTGCGAGACACATCAGTGATTGAATGGTGTTTTATAATCAGAATAGTTTTGGTTGGAAGGTAGGCATCGTCCAACCTTTCCTTTCCCCTGAAACAGCAAAATTGAAACTGTATTGTAATCGAAGCCTAAAAATGTTACTGCTTTTTGGATGCGACCTTTTTTTCAGTATTATTCGAAGTTTTCTTAATCCTGTTACCGAAATGCTTGTAGAAATACATTTGCTAAACTAAATAAACTTACAATTCGCGTCCTGCCGCACTGTTTGAAACCACCGAGAGGTGTTTGTACAGTCATGGCATTGCACTGGTTCACCTTTAAAGAAAATAGCCGTGTTCGTTGGTAGATGTCTCAAAAAAATCTTTGCTTAGTAGTTTAAGGGACTTTATCATACACTACCGACTTCTATGGCTGTGGCATATTCGAGAGTAATCTTAATGTTTTTGGTGATGACACCGGCTGATAACCCGTATACATTGTCACTCGATCTGTTGACTTCTTCAAAAGTCTCGAGCTCCAGGATCGGCTCCACAGACCCAAAGATCTATAATACGTAGAACTGCCGGTTATAGTTGGTGCATGTGGTTTGTGAATATTAGAGTTTGTTGAACATTCTGCTTTCCCCATTGCATGTATAGGGAATAGTTTGAGGAAAATATTTGTACCTTGGTGTATTTCGTTTTTGGATTCGGAATTCCTTTGGGCGTATTCATATTTACGAAAAAAACTACCAGTTGTCTTTCTCAAACTATACCGATGTGGTGAAATTGTTAATCACGCATCTTATGGTTATGGGTCCGCAAGGGGAGGAGGGGATCAGCCTTGGGCTTGCGTAAGTGCATGCTCAATGTTGTCGTAGTAACGACGCTTTATCGAAATTGAAGTGGATAATGAACCACTATAGTATTACGAAGGCCAGCCGATATGTGTGTCTTTTTTCTTTTTTTTTTTTTTGTTCCGCAAAATTGAGTGCTGGACTTAAACATGGTCGACCGGTTACTAACTCGGGTCTTTCTTATTTGTTTATATGAAGCAGCAGATATTCATTCTCTTTCTCGTCGCCAGATCCAGAAAAAAAAGATGTTGGACTGATTAGACAGTCGGTTTTCACGGCAATAACCCGCTTTACGATTTTCCGACAAATCTCAGCTTGCTTCACGGAAACTTTATGAACTGCAGTGAAACTACAGACTTTGTTATTGATCGGATCGTAACCAGTTCTGATCGTTTTGAGAACCTCAAGAACTGATTTTCGACAAAGAACAGGGTACGCGAACGTTCAAGGTTTATTTTTAATAGTGTTGTGAAATTTGAAATAACATTCCAACTTTTTTTTACTGAATTCCCAACTCTCCGGATGTTTCACAACTTTGTAACATCGTCTGTAACCCAAAACTTTTTCTGACGTAAGAAAAACGATTTTCCGACATTTGAGTCAGAGAGAGTGACTATTTATATTTACCATGGACATATTTTAAATACAAATTTCTGCGAATTTTCACTTCTAGTTTTAATTTTTATAACTGTTACAATTTTTCAATTTCTTGCCAAGCTATGGGGTAGGTACAACAAAAATCAGTTAGTTACATTGTATGAATAAATTTAATTAGAATGTTCATGTTTCAATATGAGCATGCAGTTATGAAGTTGGCTTGGCAGATCTTGTTGAAAATCATTTTAGGGGTGAATTTGCCTTGTTCACCTACCGCTACTTCGGCAATCGGCTGTTACGTGCACGGATCGATGGTAGTGAACGTCTCAGCACTTTTTTAATTAACGAACTTGTTGTCGATGGAAATCTAGGAATCCTTAAATTCGAAATTTTAGTAGCGTAAAAATCTGTAATCAATAACAACATAGTTTATGACGAGGAGTTGCCATATCTTTCCGACATCAAAAACACATAGAATATTATGAAAAAATTATTCTGCATCTTCGCGTACTTAATTTTTCGATTTTAAATTTCCTTAGGCTGAACGGTATTTGCGCAGGGAGTGTACGAAGTTTCGTTGCTTCTAAAATGTACCAAGACCATTGAATCCTTAACCACGCCTTTGATAGAATCACTCAGCATGAGGGAGAGGATCTAGTTACGAGCTTGCACAAGTCCATTCATTAGGTTGGTCTAATTGCGCTTTATACGAATTAACGTTACGACCGAATCCTGACATCGTTACGAATAGCATTGTTGCACAGTTTCGTTATTTATTTTATCACAATGAGTTTCTAACTCGTGTACAGTTATCCGTTTAGTAAACCATGTATTACCAACTCAAGCGTGCCAAGCAGGTGCCTTTTATTTCCTCTCACGAGTAGATCAAGAAAATAAAGGTGATAGGCTGAATAAACAATCATCTTCGTTCATCGAACCTGAGTGCTAAATACTAAATGTTACCGCCTCGTTGTCTTATCAGATGTCTAGATGTTTTTCACCTTAACGCGAATCTGTTTGCACAACAGGTGTTGAATAAAAGAAAGTACATTTGAGATACTCGTCTACGAAAAGTACATTCACCTACTCGGCCATACGTATAAAGTATTCTTGTCTCGACATATTTATCATCAGAATTTATTGAATACATGGCCGAGGAGATGAATGAATCCATCAGTTTGCCGTAACTGAAACAAGGTTAAAATCATGCTTCATCGGGAAAGTGGCCCCGGTAACGAATTCACATTTGATAGGCGGTTCAAAAACATTTTACACCATAGGAGACATTGTATTATTGAACGACGTATAATCCTGAAGTACCGATACTTCATTTCCTTTATCGTCAAGTTTTCCAATTTAAAAAAATTACCATTCTACCAGTTTTATTTGCCCTCTATTCGCTTCTTCGGTAAAACAATCCAACATAGATCAACAACTCAATCTTAGGAGAGTAATACGCGTGTATTTTACACAGTTACATAACAATATTTTTGTAATTTGATTGTTTTGTTTGATGTTCGCTTTCAGTAGCCGCGGAGCCAAAATTTGTCACTCCTGATAAGTAGCTTGGAGTTAGGTCAATGGTTTGTTGGCAATTTAATCGAAATGGTTTTGGTTTCGAGGTAGGCATCCAACCCTTCCTTCCCCCTGAAACAGAAGAATAGAAACTGTATTGTAATCGATGCCTAGAAATATAACTGCTCTTCTAATGCGAGATTTTTTTCAACAGTAATCGAAATTTTCTCAATCCCGTCACCGGAATGCATATAGAAATACATGAGCTAAACGAAATAAACTTACAATTCGCGTCCTATGCCGGACTGTTTGAAACCACCAAAAGGTGTTTGTGCAGACATTGCATTGTACTGGTTCACCCTTGAAAAAACAGCAGTCTTCGTTAGTAGATATCTCAAAAAAATCTGTACGTCGTAGCTTAAGGATTACGACCTTACCATACACTACCGGCTTCCACGGCTTTGGCGTATTCGAGGGCAGTCTCAATGTTTTTGGTGAAGACACCAGCTGATAACCCGTACTCAGTGTTATTCGATCTCCTGACAACTTCTTCGAACGTCTTAAACTTCAGGATCGACTGTACCGGTCCAAAGATCTATAAAACGTAGAATTGCCAGTTGGAATTGGTATTTCTGATTTGAATACCAAAGTTCGGTGAAATTCTAATAGAAATGCCTACTTCTTCCTTGGCGATTCGCATGTCGTCGGTCACGTCCGAGAACACGGTGGGCTCGATGAAATAACCGTTTGTTTTTCGGCGTTTTCCACCAAGTTGTAATTTTGCCCCTTCTTTCTTCCCCGATTCGATCAGTCCTATGATCTTCTCAACGGCCCGTAATTCGATCTGGAACCGAATTCAGTAAGTTCACTTTAAAAATCAGATTATTATACGCATCTCTCATATTACATTGTAATTCCCTGGACGAATTCAATTCGTTTGGAAGGCTTTCCGTACCTGGGGGGCCTGCCAACATCCCGGGGTAAAGGCGTCTCCAACTTTCATTTGGGAGGCCACCGCGACGGCTTTTTTCACAAACTTGTCGTAAATTCCAGCCTGGACGAAAACACGCGATGGCGAGGTGCACATTTGACCCCCATGTGAGAATATAACGGCAGCTTCTTGAACAGCTGCATCGACTGGTTAAATGAGCAAAGTATTAGCGTGCATTCAATTTGTCGAAATATTCAGACCAAGAATCTTACTCACTGTCAGCGTCGTCGAAAACAACAAATGGGCTTTTTCCTCCCAATTCGAGTGTAACACGTTTGAGATTACTCTCGCCTGCAGCTTTCAGAATGGTGTGTCCCACCTGATAGTAAAAAAGATGAAAACGTTAGACGTCTCTGGAGATAAAAGTATGGATTCTAAAACAGCAATCAGGTAATGATTGACACCTGAATAGTAGCATCGAAACTTTATGAAAGAAGCATGACGAAAATCTATAATAGCGATTCCTATTACCAGTGAAGAACCAGTGAAGGAAATCTTTGCAACATCGGGATGCAGGCTGAGTGCACCTCCGGCCGCTGCACCATAACCTGGCACAACGTTGACAACCCCTGGAGGAAAGCCGGCTGCTTTGATAAGGCTTGCCATGAAAAGTGCAGATAGAGGTGTCAATTCCGCTGGTTTTATTACCACTGTGCAACCCGTTGCCAATGCGGGCCCGAGTTTGAATCCATACATTGCGATCGGGACGTTCCAGGGAGTAACCAGAGCAACGACTCCGACGGGCTCCTTTCTCGTCAACGCGAACGAATTACCATCTTGGGAAAGCATAAAAATGCTGTTTTACTAACCTTATTAGACTGTACATCGTATGAAGTACAGAGACCTTGAATTTTGAATACTTAAACTTGCAGAAACAAACTATACAGGACTCACCAGCGGGAATTGTAGAGCCCTGAATTTTGTCAGCCCAGCCAGCATAGTAGCGCAAGTTTTGGGCAGCCTTAATGGTGATTCCGTACGCCATAAGAAACGGCATACCGTTATCCAATGACTCCAAGCTCGCTAATTCGTTGACACTTTCTTCAAAAAGATCGGCCAGCTGTAGTGAGATAAACAAATAGAATGTAGTGTGCGCAAATCGCTTGCCAAGAGCCTATGTGGCATAAAATTTCTAGACGCGTAGGCGAAACTGATACTGACCTTGTTAATTAGCGCTGCACGGGCAGAAGCATCCAGCGATCTCCACGCAGATCCTCTTGCGAAAGCCTTCTTTGCCGATGCTACTGCCTTGTCTATGTCAGCCTACAAGGTACAAAGAAACCAGTTAGTTATATTATACCAAACGAACACATCATTCTTGACATGACAAACGTGAATGATCAGCAGGCATGGATTAACTTCGTACGTTTAGATTTTAATTTGAGGATGTAAATAAGGATTTGATAGTGCAGTAGTTTTAGCAGTTCCGGTTGTAACTTTTTTTTTATCGTTAAATTCACCTTGTCACCTTCGGCTATTTGGGCAATTGGCTTTTCGGTGCTTGGATTGACGGTCGCGAACGTCTTTCCACTTTCTGCGTCCACGAATTCATTGTCGATGAAAATCTGGAAAATATAAAACTCGGCATTTTAATAATCGGCATGAAAATAACGAAGTATAGGAAGCATAGTTTGAAAAATGAATTTGTACCTTCGTGTATTTGATTTCTGGATTCGGGTTTCCCTTGGGCGGTATCATGTTTACGGAAGAAACTGTCTAGGTAATGCGTCGAACCTGTACTGACGTTGTGAAATTGCTCGCCAGCTATTTTATGGTCTCGTGAAGCGTGACTAACGGATTATAATCTCGCGGGATTACGCAAGCGTATATCTCTACATACCCTAATGCTGTATCATGTTGACTGTGAGTTAGCTGAATTATCTCCAACGGTACTCGATCATAAGTCCTATTTAAGGGGAATCTATATCCTTTAAATTTTAAAGAATCGGGTTTTGGTTTATTAACGCGTTTGAGATTACTCTTGCCTGCAGCTTTCAAACAAATGTGTCCCATCTAATAGTAAATCGGATGAAAATTTTAAATGACTTTTAAGATAGAGCGCGGCAATTTTCAAATTAAAGGATTACATTTTCTTTACATATACAATTCGTTCATTCAATCGAACGCTCCCCTATCCGAAAAAGTATTTTCAGAACAGTCGGCATTCCGAATTACCAAAGCACAGAATGTGGAGGTATGCAAAAATGAAAGTTCCGAAATTAAAAATTAAGAACGGCTAATACTTCGAACATTTTCTTTGAATAGATCGGCCAGCTGTGGTGAGATAAACAAATAGACTGGTATGGGTAAATACAGTGTTGAGATTCGAAGTGGCGTCAATTCGCTAGACACGTAGGTCGACTGATTGACCTTGGTAATGAGCTTTGTACGCGCCCAAGCATCCAGCCGTCTCCACGCAGTTCCTCTGGCGAAAGACTTCCTTGCCGATGCTACTGCCTTGTCTATGTCAGCCTGTAAGGTACAAAAAACCAGCTGGTTACATCATACTGAATGTACACAGTATCATTGGGATGACAAGCAGGAATAACTATCGTTAAACTCACTTTCTTACCTTCCGCTGCTCGGGCAATTGGCTTTTCGGTGCGTGGATTGACGGTCGCGAACGTCTTTCCACTTTCTGCGTCCACGAATCCATTGTCGATGAAATTTTGGAGAATGTGAAATTTGACATTTTAATTTCACGAAAATAACGAAGTATAGAAAGCATAGTTTGAAAAATCAATTTGCATCTTCGTGTACTCGATTTCTGGATTCGGGTTTCCCTTGGGAGGTATCATATTTACGGCAACAACTGTGCAAGTGTTGCGTCCAGCCTGTACGGACCTCGTGAAATTGCTCTCCAAGCATTTTATGCTGTCGTGAAGCGCGATTGACGGATTCTAATCTCGCGGGATTACGTAAGCTATACTTGGAGATACCTCAATGCTGTATTATGTCGACTCTAAACCAGCTGAATTATCTTCGTGGTGCTCGATCAAGAGCCACAATTTTTAATAATGTGTCAGGTCGGAATGGGTCAGAATATAAGTAGAGCTACTGTTGTCGTACGAAAATAATAACAAACGAGTCAACGTCAAGGTATAAATTGCACCTTCAAATAAAAGATGTAGTGAAGATGCTATTCTTTAACCCTTACCTGGCAAACTTTCCCGGCATAACATAAAATCCATATCGCGAATAAACTACAGGTTATTTTAATTTTCAAAGATTATCAAAGAGTCGTTAAACTGATTTGTAAAAGAAAATACAGCTTGTTTAAAAAAAATTATCAAATATCAAAAAAAAAAAAAATTGAACACTCCAAAGAAAAGTAATTTTTTTCAACTATTCTTCTAAATTATTTTAATTATTTATTCTCATTGGCTTAAAATAAGTATCGGCAAGCGTCAGCGTTTGGTACCTCAGAATGCCAGCTAAGGGTCAAGTCCTTAGTCACATGTTTCTGTGCACGTTGCTGGGTGGTAAAGACTTCATACAAAGGAAATACACGACTAAGATACCTATAATTTGGTTCATTTTAGTTAGCCATTTTAATCAAGGCGGTATTCTTTATCGGCTGGGTGGAGAATATACTATCGCACTTTAATCTCGGTCTTGCTGCCTGTGGGATATTACTCTTCGGTATTTCCCGTATGAATCTTACTGCGTGTTTATTTCGTTACGGCAGCAGATTACGTAGCACGTATTTATCATAATTAACCTGGCTATTTTTTCCTCTCTTTTTATCACTCTTTGTACCATACAAACGATCCTGATGAATTCGTTCAGTATTGCTCTCCGAATTTTTACTGACTATGGGTGTATTTTCGATTGCCATTTTTAATAGGTAACCAAATCTATTATCATCAGTTGAAACTCGTGGGTTACAGGATAGAAACGAACGTCATGATTATTTGTTGTTTTTATTTTTTGGCCTTCAATCCTCAAGGATTCAGATCTGGTGCCTCGGAAAATTCGCAGTTCTTCATTAATCACCTTCCCAAAACTATGAATCGCTATTATCCAAGATAATTACAGCATGTCTTTCGTCATTTCTCTTCAGAAAACCAATTTTAAACAGTTGTCAGTTCTGGACCTTGATCAGAATCAAATACTACTTTTCCTAACGGTTACAAATCTAATCGATAATCAGCGAAACGTAGATAAGTGCTAGATGATCGCGGGATAAGCATCCGCCCATGTCGGATAAAACAGCTCCATTTGTAATCTTATCGCATGGCCGAAAAACGCTTTATCAAAACTGAAATGTTTGAAAAGACATTGCTCACATTACGGAAAGCGTCTCGTATAATTATTTTCGTATCTAATTTTTTATCACACGAAGCAGTGCACGTTCTTTCAATTCATTCCTACAACTCGATTCAAGGTATCAAGCTGATTAGACACTGCAATCACGTCCCTTATTCATTTGATTTGAGAACTAGACGCCAAATGTCTAGCTGTCTTTAACCTTATCTCAGATGATGCTTTACAACAGGTGTTGCGAAAATAATTCCGTACTTTTAGAACACTTGTTATAGGTTATCGGAATTAATTTGCTTTTTCAACAACATTATGGATTTTTATTTTGATATATTTGTCATCAGAGTTTATTGACCGTTATATATGCCAGCGGAGATCAATGAAAATCATCAGTATTGACCATAGGTTTCGAAGTCAGGTCAATGATTGGATGGCAGTTTGATTGAAATGGTTTTAGTTTCGAGGTAGGCATCCAACCCTTCCTTGCCCCTGTGGAAAGGAAATTTCCATATTCATGCCAATCTTTGAACAATGAAATTGCTAGACTGATAAAGCTAGACAATTCAACTTACATCTCACGTCCCATGCCAGACTCTTTGTAACCACCGAATGGTGCTTGCGGACTAAAGGCGTTGTACCGATTCACCCTAAAGAGATAAGTGTACCATCAAATAGTTAGCAAATTCTCGAAATGATTCTGTACATCGCTGTTACGGAAATTTGATCCTACCATACGTTTCCTGCTTCCACGGCCTTCGCGTACTCAAGAGCAACCTCAATGTTCTTGGTGAAGACACCGGCTGCCAGTCCGTAATTGGTGTCATTTGACCTTTGGATAACCTCTTCGAGAGTGTCGAACTTGAAAATAGACTGCACCGGTCCGAATATCTGTAAAATGTAAAATTGCAATTGGGAATCAGCCAGTGTCAGTCGACGATAGATCTTGACCGAAATCACGGATTTACTTCTTCCTTGGCGATTCGCATGTTGTCAGTAACGTTCGAGAATACCGTGGGCTCGATGAAGTACCCGTTTGATTTTATACGTTTTCCACCGGTTTCCAGTTTCGCGCCTTCTCTCTTCGCCGATTCGATCAATCCCAGAACCTTGTCAACAGTATCCATGTCGATCTGAAAGCAAATCGCGTCGGTTAATTCTCGGCTGAGCAACTGTAGGAGTCTCATGTTGTCAGGATGTTTCACCCACTTGAGGACCTTGCTGACACCCGGGAGTAAAAGCGTCTCCGACTTTTGTCGCGGAAGCAACGGCGACGGCTTTCTTTACGAACTTGTCGTAAACCCCAGACTGAACGAAGACCCTTGAGGGTGCTATGCACGCCTGACCAGCGTTGGAGAACAGACTGTAGGCGTCTTCCACAGCTGCATCGACTGCATTGAGAAGGAAACTATTGTGTAGAGAAGATGTAAACATGCAGCTTTTTAACGCCCTCTTACTCACGGTCAGCGTCGTCGAAGACAACAAGAGGACTCTTTCCTCCCAGCTCGAGGGTTACACGCTTCAAATTACTCTCCCCAGCAGCTTTCAATATGATGTGTCCAACCTGTCGATGTTATTCGCATACAGTGAGACGGTGTTTGTCAGAATGGTCCAGGTTTCACGGGGACCTGAAACTCTGGGGGGCCAATAATCACCTCTGATGAACCGGTGAACGCGACCTTGGCGATGTCAGGGTGGTGGCTGATCGCCGCTCCGGCTGTAGGACCGTAACCTGGCACAACGTTGACGACTCCAGGAGGAAACCCGGCCTCCTTGACGAGCTGGGCCAGCCTAATCGAAGTCAGCGGTGTTTGTTCGGCCGGCTTTACTACCAGTGTGCAGCCCGCCGCCAATGCAGGCCCCACCTTCAACCCGAACATGAGAATCGGGTAATTCCAAGGTATGATCTGCCCGACCACACCGACCGGCTCCTTCCGCGTCAAAGTGAAAGAATTTCCGTCTGAGGCAAACCAGTTTTTATGATTATTGTGGCATTCGAATTCTTCGACCCGAGCAAGAACTTGTATTTCACACAACTCACCGACGGGAATAGTCGTTCCGTGAATCTTATCCGTCCAGCCAGCGTAATATCGTACAAAATGCGCGGTCATTGCTGTGAACTGGTACGCCGTAGGAAAGGGTTTTCCATTTTCAATTGATTCCAGGTTTGCCAATTCGTTGACATTTTCCTCGATCAGATCGGCCAGCTGCGCAAAAGCAGAGAAAATCAGACCCTCGTTATATGCTAGCGGATAGATGAATTATATAATATAATGAAATTATGTAATCAAAAAAACAATTAGATTAATGAGCAACGCTGATCGTGTCACTGGGATACCGACCTTGTAGAGAAGAGCTCCACGGGCTGAGGCATCCATCGATCGCCATACCGATCCCCTGGCGAAAGCTTTTTTTGCTGCTGCCACTGCCTTGTCAACGTCGGCCTACGGGTGAAAAATTTACTGGTTATTTTAAGCGGAATGACCTGTAACGCCGAAGCCATGACGGCAGAACTTGTTTAACGCGTCTTAAATTCAACTCACCTTGTCACCTTCAGCCGTCTGAGCTATTAATTTTTCTGTTGCAGGATTCAGGACAGGAAACGTCTTACCGCTTACCGCGTCGACGAATTCATTGTTGATGAAAATCTGTGCAGTTTAATCAAACGTAAAACTTTTATAACGTTCAATAAATTCTTAATTACACACAGCTGCGATTGCATCTTACGAAAATATGATCAAAACCAGACCCGCGTAAGTTCACCTTCAAATTTGTACATCATTAATATCAGACCATTATTTGTACATCATTAGTTTCGCAACAGCAGTATCGATAAATTTTGTAACAACGCTGACATTACCATTTTGCTTACTATGCGATTGCGAAGGGTAATAATCGACTGGAGCACCAACATAATAAATCGTTATCGGCAAAATGCAAATCTAGTCTAAACGAGTTTTCGATAGTCAACGTTGAAGCAAGAGATGGATTACACCACCCTGCATAAAAAATAATTTTTTTGTTTTTCAAAATTTTTCCTGGGCTAAGTTCATTATTTTTTTATTTATCGTGCATCAAAAGAATGCAAATATCTATATAGCCCCATCAAAGTTTGCTTCTGTAGTCCTGGGATAGATAATAACGATTTAATAGTTTTTATAGCACAGGTTTACACGGATTTTTTACCTGGGATTATTGTACGTGATTATTATAAGTTGGTCGGTACTAAACACAGAAAAATTACCATTTGTCGAAACAGTTTGATTTTCTAGCCAAGAGATTGATATTTCAGAATTACATAAAATCTTCAATTTTAATTATTAAACTGATATAAATAATTTCACATATTAATCGTGCATATGGAAATTCATAGCGCAGTATGGTTTTTTAATTCTTTTCATGCCGCTGAGACTTTGCCGTCGTTCAAAAATTGTTTTATACGTACACTACGAGCAACGATTCATTTTTGTGATTCATACGAAAAAACTTTTATATTATTTCGGTTTCTCGGTTTTACCACCGGCCGGGTGTCCACTATTAAAAAAATGCGATAGCGTACCTTGGTGTAGTTTATTTTTGTGTTTGGGTTTCCTTTCGGTGGATCGAGTGAGACAGACATGTTTGTAGAGATGTTTATGCAGACGTTTGCAAACCACTAAATGTTCGCGGGTCTATTCTGGGTTCAAAGCCTCGGAGTGTGGTAATATCGGACCTTATCTCGTGAATTTATCGGCACTCCTTCCAGAGTTCCAAACCGCAAACTTACGTTTCGCATTGGTTGGATTATCTCTTACATTACCTACAAACTTGAAAAAAAAATATGACGCAATAGGATGTCGAATACAGGTTTGTTGTACAAGAAGTTGATCTGTCCCAAGTTTAAGCCGTATGAAATCTTATATTTAGGTGTGAGTAAGAAGTTTCTTCTCTGCATGCATGATGTATAAGGAGACTAATGTGTCGATGTTGTGTTTATCCTTTTCGAATCCTTGCTTTCGATGAGAAGCCCGTAAGACAAGCAATGCCGTCTATTGAATGATATGCGGATGTGCAAATCATTAGTCTACGAGAGAATATTTGTTGAAAGAATGTCAATTCGAAAAATTGGTGATTTCGAAAAATTAACGCCGGCGCCAGGAATCGAACCTGGCGTCTAGAGATGCTTGACCGGAGCATTACTCCACTGGACCACCTAGCCGCCCTGACTCTGTTGTCGTTAATTTCTCTTATCACCAGTGAGTTCGAATTTGTTTTCCTGTGCCCGGTTTATGTGTGAGTAAGAAGTTTCTTCTCTGCGTGCACGATGTATAAGGAGATATATATAGGGTTATATTTAGGGTTATCAGTAATTTTTTTCTTACGTCTTCCGTCCGGGAGTCACGTTGCGTAATTCTTCAGCTTATCGTATACCATCCATAGTGATCAAAAATAATATTCCTACAATATATGGCTTGCACAATCGATTAAACACCGTCATAACGATTCACATAGATAGACTCTGATTTTGTTTTTGTGTCTTGACCAGCTGCCGTCAGGGTCTTTCGGAACAATTTTTTTTACGGCATTTTCCACAGATCGTAGTATAGGTACAGCAGTAGGCATAATATTCGATCGATTTTAAATTTGTCGGCGGGTTAGACAGCGAATTCAACTACCGTGTCAAGCGTTTCAAGAAATACCGAGACAGTTTAACGAAATACCCTAGAAACTTTGGATCGTGTTGGTAGAATAATTCAGTCGAGGTTATTAAACTTGAGGATCATTTCTGAACGTTAAGTTTTAGTTTTTATTGTTCATTGAGAAGTATAAAGATTGTTACAAAGTATACATCGATTTTTATGCCGTAGTCATTAGTGTAGGCTGTGGATCAATTACCACCACACTCCATTTTTATTATCATTCTGAATTAAGAGATACCCAGAAGAAATAGAAAATGATGGCAGGCATTTGGACTCCGAGAGATGAGCATCTGCTGTGTAAATCTTTCTCTTAGGCGTGTCTGCGACGTTGGGCAAGCTTAATGATTCGAGGGTAGTTTGATCGAGATGGTTTTGACTTCGAGATAGTTGCTCAAAGCTTCTTCGCCCCTGGAACATAAGAATGAGTTGTACTTGCGCGATCGAGCGTCATCTGCTGGTCTAAGGTTAGGTAAGTCGGATGACTTACATTTCCCTTCCAATGCCAGATTCCTTGTAGCCACCAAAAGGCGCTTGCGGTCCCAAAGCACCCCACTGGTTCACCCTGAGAATATGATCGTGCCACTCGTTAATAAATTTCTCCTAAGGCTTTCAATCCGTCTGTCTTCAAATCATTTTGCAACTTACCAGACGACACCGGACTCTATGGCCTTGGAAAATTCTAGTGCGGTTTCGATGTTCTTAGTGTAAACACCGGCTGCCAACCCGTAATTGGTATTGTTTGCTCGTTGGATCACCTCCTCCAGGGTTTCGAACTTAAAGATCGGTTGTACCGGTCCAAAGATCTGCGGACCGTCGCGTCAGGAATTGTATAAAATCGGTTTACTGATCGGTAGTTGCTCATGGTTTCAGACTCACCTCTTCCTTAGCGATTCTCATGTCATCGGTGACGTCTGAGAAGACGGTAGGCTGAACGAAGAAACCAACTTTACCAAGCCGGCTTCCGCCAGTTTGCAATTTCGCGCCTTGTTTCTTGCCAGATTCAATCAAACCCAAAATCTTCTCGAAACTTTCCGTGTCGATCTAAAATAACATTGCAATTAACTTCTTTGTCAGTTTGTTATGGCCAAATGAGATAAGTGGGACGTTTTTTTTGTAGATCTTATTATCACGACTAACGATCTTTTCGTATCTAAATTTTAATCGCTCACCTGAGGACCAGTCTGTACATTTGGTTCAAAGGCATCGCCAACTTTTCTCTCCTTAGCCAAAGCTGTCGATTTCTTAACAAACTCGTCGTAAATCCCGGACTGCACGAAGACTCGAGTTGGTGCACAACAGGTTTGCCCAGCATTTTGGAACAAATTATCGTGGGCAACTTTTACGGCTTCGTCAACTAAATAAAACAAATGTCGTTTCACTTCTGCAATCGTTTGATTGAAACAATTGTTCAGGAGTCTCTAATGTACTCGAAATACTTTGTTTCCTTTCACCGACTCGTATTGCTAATCAGGAATCGGTGTATTATTCAAATTGCTGTAAGTCGATATTTTTTTATGTTTTCCTAGTCGTGGTCCAGTGTTATAAAACTAGTTTAACTGGTATATGTATATGACTGTCCTAAGACTGCCGAATAATATCCATATGAAATATGTACTCACGGTCAGCGTCGTTGAAAATGACAAAGGGGCTTTTCCCTCCCAATTCTAGCGTGACGCGTTTCAGATTTGTTTTTCCCGCGGCTTGCATTATGATGTGGCCAACCTGTTGAGATGGTGATTTTGGAAACGGAACTTTTATCGCTTAAAATAAAATCGTGCTGTGCAAAGAGTAACCCGTAGTCATACTGCCCAGATTATCAGCGAGAAAAGCGAAAGGTTACCTCGGTAGATCCGGTAAACGCAACCTTGGCGACGTCGGCGTGTTCGCTAATCGCGGCTCCAGCAGTGGGACCAAAACCTGGAACAACGTTGAGGACTCCGGGAGGGAATCCGGCCTCCTTAGCGAGACTTGCTACTCGAAGAGCGGTCAGAGGCGTTTGTTCGGCTGGTTTCAACACTATCGTGCAACCAGCTGCCAGGGCTGGCCCTAGCTTGACTCCAATCATAATCATGGGATAGTTCCATGGGGTGATTTGACCGACTACGCCGATCGGCTCCTTCCTCGTTAAGGTGAACGAGTTTCCGTCTGTTCCGGAACCAACA
Organism: Neodiprion fabricii; assembly: GCF_021155785.1. Lineage (NCBI taxonomy): Eukaryota > Metazoa > Arthropoda > Insecta > Hymenoptera > Diprionidae > Neodiprion > Neodiprion fabricii. Next base: position 1,937,997 of record NC_060239.1, read on the forward strand.
ACCGCGACGATCAGTTCGATTCAGATTTAAATCAAGTCCCGAGAACTCACCAGCCGGGATGGTGCTCCCGTGAATCTTGTCGGTCCAGCCGGCATAGTAACGGAGAAAAGCCGCGCAGCCGTAGACTTCTCCGTAGGCTTCCTTGAATGGTTTTCCATTGTCGATGGACTCCAAGCTGGCCAATTCGTCGACGTTTTTGATGATCAAATCGGCCAACTGTCGAGCAGATAAAACGTGTTTACAACGGGAGTTATGAAAGTCGGCCATAGTGAATGGAAAGAGAATCGACCTTGTTCAATAGATTTCCACGCGCCGATGCATCTAAACTTCTCCAAGCTGAGCCTCGGGCGAATGCCTTTTTAGCCGCTGCAACCGCTTTCTCAACGTCAACCTGTAGAAATTAAGGTATTTGGAGTTAATATGAGGCGGCTGTCGTTATTACCTTATGTTTGTTGGAAGTTTGTGCATTCAGAAACAAAACGATGTTCAATTTATAGGACTACAGTGTGATAGCGTGAATGGTTTTGCGAATTAAATACGGAAAGAAGATGTGTACAAACGTTCTAACATGGAAAAAAATTTCACCTTGTCAGCTTCGGCTATGTCAGCAATCTTTTCTCCGCTTGCTGGATTAATGGTGGCAAATTTCTTGCCACTCACTGCGGGGACCCATTCGTTGTTGATGAATAGCTGTGAATATTTTCGACCGTCAAATTAGAACTATTGATATCTCTATAATTAACAACAAGCCTGTAAAATGGTCTTGAATTATTTCGACCCGGTTTTTACATTGATGAGAATTGCAACTATTCGTTTGTCAGCATTTAGATGTTAAGTGTAATTATTTTGACATCTTATCAAGAAACTGTTCGACTGATAGCTGTATATAATTTGTACAAACATTTTTCTGTTTCTTGTCACGGCGCGCGGCGTATTAACAAGATAACTTTTATCGTCGTACACGCCTACAAGAGCCAAGCCGCTACAATGATAATCAGTATAAAAATTACACGTCATGATACAGAATAACACGCAGTTCTTTTCATTATATTTTCTGCGCTTTTAGAAATGATCCTATGAGGAAGCTGCGAAAGCGGTGGAAGACCTCCTATATGTCCCAGGAATTTTCGATCAGGAATAAGAAAAATTTTAACTTCGTCTGATACGGAAATCAACGTTAAAACCGAGGTCAAAACGCGTCAATTTCAAACCGATTTATCTCGAAACTACATTTTTCAATTTGGTTCACATAATATTACAAGTTCCACGTAATCGATTGACTTCAAATTTGGTATGAACCGTCAGTATATATCTCCTTCTAATCCAGACATTGGGAATTGCGAAATTATTATTATTACCATTTAACAAAAATTAAAAACCTGGAAAAAATCAGGGCAAGAAATTAACTTTTTCTTCAGACAATCACCATTTGTTTAATTTTTTCAATATCTTTTCTCTTTGGTCCTGGCCAAATGACATTCTTACTGATCAAAAAAATTGGTTTCATTTCTGTTTCCGATGAATGGGAGCATTGGAATCATGCCAACCACCTCAACCTGTTTTTATTTCACGGCCATATTTAAAGGCTCAGATCTTCTTTGAATTTAATTGTTGCTTAAGCAAAAATTTTATTCCAAGTTCTTGAAACCTCAATAATAAGACTAGAAATGAATACTAGAAATATGTACCGATATTTTTTTATTTTTTTTTATGAATTCCGACATTTAAACCGGTAAACTAGAATATCTCCTTAGAGTTACGGTTGAATATTGAAATTGTAAACCTACCTGGGTGTAAGTGACAGGCTGCTTTGCGTTCGGTTTTGCCATCTTCGCGGTTAAGGATTATTACTCTGCAATGTCGCTTGCCGGTAGTCCAGACGCTTCTGATCTTGAAACGAAGAACTCGATTATACGCCGATGACTTATTGTTAGTCAAGGTCTGTTGGTGAGAGGCTCTCCCATCACTGTACCCCCATATATTCGCTCTGTATTTGTTATCAAGACGACGTTACGAGCCTGTACAAGCAGCACTATCGTATCGAAGAAATTATAGATATGATAAGCGACAACCTAAAATTCAAATATCATTTGAAAAAGATGGAAAATTATAGAGTACAGACAGAGTTTCGGATGCGACTGAAGTTCATTCCCATCATAAGCCGGGCGTGGCCTTGTCGTATTTTTATTTTCAAGCTACCTTGTAGAAATCTTCTCTACAGTTAGTGTCCGGCATGGGCGATTGTGTTTTAATGTCTAACTAATACAAATTTTTAGACTTAAACTATAAATTTCCGGATTGGATTGATTCCAAAGGAATTGTTGTAGATTTTAAACTGCCAATTACCGATGCTACGTTACATAACTCCGTCATATTCTGTGCTGTCAGTTGGAATTGTGCAATTCATGGCTTGGACGGTTAGAGCTGAATAGTAACTCGGCAATAATTTTTCAAGGCATCCGTATTTACACTCATCATTAACGCAGCTCTCGCTCTCGTGTGACCTTGACAAAATATAATTACCATTTTCGCATCTTTAGAAGGCTAAAAACAATTAGGGAGAAAACATTTCATTTAATTAGTGATATCATCTCTCCTGAAACGTACCTGGCTATACTTAGAAAATAAAATAAACCGTATATTGTAACGCAGCTCAAAGATTCCTACAATATAGACTAGCTATCCCCACAGCGGATAATTGTAGAGAAGAGCGAAAGAAGCTGTAAATGCCTGTGACCAAACTTAAAAAAAAATAATAATACAAACCGATCAAAACTGTTTTTCTTTCCTTGCATTGTTATTTATGGCTTCAATCCGTCTGTGGAATTCTTTTTTTTATGGCACTTGCAGCCTCTTTTAACTCTGTTTTTCAATTATTTCTTGTCGCTATCTTTTAAAATGCATAAATAACTCGAGCCAATTATAGCGTCTTGAAAAATTCCCAAACAACCGTTCATACTTCGACTTATCCCCGTCATAGCGATATGAAGATAAATAACTATAAATAATTGCACATTAATATCACATTGTGTTAGATTAGTGTTTCGCTTAATTAATAAATTTCTTATAGTTTCTGCTTATATATTTCATGGACTGAATACTTTCCGCACCTACGCATTTCATGAAATATTCCGAATTTGAAATTCTGTACTTCAAAAGGGAACTGTGGGTAATAATTATTTCTGAACAAGTAATATCAATTTTTGTTCAAGGAATATGCCTCGCATTGTATTTCACTTGGTATAAAATCAAAATCATCAAATGTACAATGGCTACTACATAGTACATACGTTGCTCTAAACTGTGGGTTGACAATCCCTAAAAAATTCTAAATACAGGAACTATTACGTGTCGCTCTACTTCTAATTACATTTCAAATGTTTTAGTACAAGTATTGAGTACAATGAAGAAGTAGAAGTAAATATAAACGAAACTGAAGTCGGGTGACATGGAAGATATTCTCTATCGGATGGGTCCTCAATGTCGAAACAGCTTAATTATTCGAGGGTAGTTTAATCGAGATTGTTTTGGTCTCGAGATAGTTGCTCAAAGCTTCTTCGCCCCTGGAACATAAGAATGAGTTGTACTTGCGCGATCGAGCGTCATCTGCTGGTCTGAGGTTAGGTAACTCGGATGACTTACATTTCCCTTCCAATGCCAGATTCCTTGTAGCCACCAAAAGGCGCTTGCGGTTCCAAAGCGCCCCACTGGTTCACCCTGAAAATATGATCGTGTCACTCGTTACTAGACTTCTTCTAAATACTTTCAATCCATTCGTCTTCAGATTCTTTCTACTCACCATACGACACCGGCCTCCATGGCCTTGGAAAACTCTAGTGCGGTTTCAATGTTCTTAGTGCAGACACCGGCTGCCAACCCGTAATTGGTATTGTTTGCTCGTTGGATCACCTCCTCCAGGGTATCGAACTTGAAGATCGTTTGTACCGGTCCAAAGATCTGCGGACCGTCGCGTCAAGAATTGTATAAAATCGGTTTACTGATCGGTAGTTGCTCATGGTTTCAGACTCACCTCTTCCTTAGCGATTCTCATGTCATCGGTGACGTCTGAGAAGACGGTAGGCTGAACGAAGAAGCCGACTTTGCCAAGCCGGTTCCCGCCAGTTTGCAATTTCGCGCCTTCTTTCTTGCCAGATTCGATCAGAGCGAGAATCTTCTCCAAGCTTTCCGCGTCGATCTGAAGTTACATTGAAATTAATTCTCTTGCCAATTTGATATCGCACCATCAGGTAGGTAGGACTTATTTTTGTAGTTCACATTATCGCGACTAACGGTCTTTTCGTACCGAAATTCTAATCGCTCACCTGAGGACCATTCTGTACATTTGGTTCAAACGCATCGCCAACTTTTCGCGCCTTAGCCAAAGCTGTCGATTTCTTAACAAACTCGTCGTAAATTCCGGACTGCACGAAGACTCGCGTTGGTGCGAGGCAACTTTGCCCAGAGTTCGAAAATAAATTATCATGGGCGATTTGTACGGCCTCATCAACTGCGTGAAAATAATGTTACGTTTAGCATTGCGCAGATGTAGACCGTCGTAATAATGAAGTTGAACGCTCCAAGCAACGTAATGAGAAATTGGAAACTAAATGCTTCATCGTTACTCACGATCAGCCTCGTTGAAAATAACAAAGGGGCTTTTCCCTCCCAACTTGAGCGTAACGCGTTTCAGATTTGTTTTTCCCGCGGCTTGCATTATGATGTGGCCAACCTGTTGAGACGGTGATTTTGGAAACGGAACTTTTATCGCTTAAAGTGAAATTGTGTTGTGCAAAGAGTAACCTATAGTAATACCGCTGGGATTATCAACGAACAAAACGAAAGATTACTTCGGTAGATCCGGTGAACGCAACTTTGACGACGTCGGGATGCTCGCTGATCACGGCTCCAGCAGTGGGACCAAAGCCTGGAACAACGTTCAGGACTCCGGGAGGAAATCCGGCCTCCTTAGCGAGACTTGCTACTCGAAGAGCGGTCAGAGGCGTTTGTTCGGCTGGTTTCAACACTATCGTGCAACCAGCTGCCAGGGCTGGCCCGATCTTCATTCCCATCATAATAATGGGGTAGTTCCATGGAATGATTTGACCGACTACGCCGATCGGTTCCTTCCTCGTCATGGCCAATGCATTGCCGTCTACAACGAAACCAATAATTGCGACGGTCATCAGATGTTTTCGGGAAAAAATGAAACTAGACGCAGTTGAGCCAAGTTTTGATTATCAATTCCTGAAAACTTGCCGACGGGGATTGTTTTCCCGTAGATCTTATCAGGCCAGCCGGCATAGTAGCGGATAATAGCCGAACAGGCATGGACTTCCATGTAAGCCTTAGCGAAGGGCTTTCCACTGTCCAGCGCTTCCAGATTGGCCAGTTCGTCGACATTTTCGACAATAAGATCAGCCAACTATTGAACAAATCGAATGACGCGGATAACAGCAAAAAATCATTCACAAAATCAAGTATAGTTTTATCCTACGTTGACAAATTTGAGGTAAATTAACCTTGTGTAAGAGATTTCCGCGCGCTGAAGAATCTAATCTTCTCCATGGAGAACCTCGGACAAATGCCCTCTTAGCTACCCCAACCGCATTATTGATGTCCACCTGTGAAGATTAAATGTTTCGAGGTCTCTACTCAAGGATCCTGAATCGGCAGCCTGTTTTTTTTCCAACTATTACCTAATATGAAAGAAAAATACTTCTCGTGTCGAGTGACAGGCATTTTTACCGGTGATGACTATACGCACAAAGATCAGGACGGTGGAACTATTCGTAATTACATCTTTTTTTTCATCTCCTATGAGTCGTTAGAATAAACACTTACCTCGCTGGCTTTCGCTATGTCAGCAATTTTTTGCCCATTTGCTGGATTGATGGTGGCAAATTTCTCACCAGCCGCTGCGGGGACCCATTTGTTGTTGATGAATAGCTATAAATTTTTTGACAATGTATGCAAAGGTACACTGGCTAATGTAATGATAATCATGAGAAATTTCTCAGCATTGCATAATGTGCGAAACAAAACATAACTGATGGTGTAATTTTTCAACGTAATACCGATCTTCCCTCACATCGTTGGATTTTCAAAGTCACGTAAAGTGCATCGTGGCTAATGCTCGGGCATTTTGTTCCTAAACGTTGCTCTATATTCTTCTTCTTCTTTTGGGGTGTATTAATACGTGAAAGTTTTCACCCTTTCTGATATAAAAATTAGTCGATAGTTTTGAATTCTATCAGAAAATCGTCCCGGCTGATCGTTACAATCGGTTTATCTTGTAAGTAAAATTTTATCAGATACTCATTAGTAATCGAAGCACACTTGAAACACGTTGTTGCGATTATAATTACGCAATGAAATTTCGCAACTTTGTGTACTTTTAAAAGGTTAAGGCTACTCTGGATTTTCAAAAAATCGATTTTTTTTTGTTTGTATTTTATTAAAGTATGATGTTTCGAAAACATTCCTTAAAAATTACAAATAAATCTAATCAATGGTTTCTGAGATACCCTACGATAACTGAAAGGCTGTATGACCCTCGATGGCGGATAGCTTGCGGCAGTTGCTAACGAGCTTTAAATCTGTTTATCTCGAAACCGTGTTTACAAAGTCGGTGACCTCTGTAATTCAAAAACAGCTCGATGGATTCAAATGAAGTTTATACAGATATTGAAAGCATAAGAAACTAGTGCCTGATCGTGGGATTTTTTTTAACTATGATTTTTTTCTGTTCGATTTATTTTGGATGGACCGAGAAAAAATTATGACGGTCATCGCAAAACACTACTTGTGGGACGGGTTAGAACAAATATGGCGATTACTTGGTCTGCAATGAATATTTTTTTTTAATCCTCGTCAAATAAAGTCAAGACATTGTTTAATAACTTGGTATTACTTGTTTTATGAAATTCACTTAACTACTGTCAAAAAAAAAGTTGTTTAAAATGCCAATGTTTTTACACCCAATCACTTCCGAAGAAAATAGTTGGTAGTGCAGGTTTCTTATGCCAAAAGTCCGATTCGTACTTGTATAATTTTTTGAATTCCTGAACGGTCTACGAGGATGTGAAATATAAATTACCAATTCGAACTTACCTGCGTGTAAGTCACGATTTGTTTCGGATTCGGTTTCGGCATTTTTTGAGGACGACCCACCTTATGGTATCTATCGCAACGTTCCTTTACGACGGTCGGAAAATTTATGGTCTGAGAAATGTGCGTATCGATAATTTATACCAGTAGACAAACACCCGAAGTTCTCAATCTACGCGAACAAAGCAGAACCGTTTAGGTGTCCAGTGATGAAGCGATTTCAAGCCGGCAAATTAGACGTATTTTGAGTAGACGTGTAACGTTTGGATACTTTCAAAAACGACTGCGACGGATATTTATCAGCTGTGTGTGTACATGGGAATATTACATTCTGTTCCCGGGACGAATCCGCCGGATCGTCTAATCCGAAAGCAAGGAAAAAAAAAGAAAGAAAAAAACGTTTACAAACAGCTAGAGCAATTTTAGCCGCGCCATTGATAGAGCCATGGATAGGAATGAAACAATATCCCTACGGTGTAGTAGAATAATGAATCTGAACCAATTCGAATAATACAAAGAGTTTATATATTAACTTGCATTATTCGAATTTACTGAGATTCATTACTAAGGCATTGTAGTCGTGTTGAGTATCATCGATAATAGTCGAGGATTATCCAAACGCTTCTCTTTCTTTTTCTGATTTTTTATCCCGACCGATCGACTTATCCTCCAACATAGTTTCTTGGGTTAAATTTTCTCCTCGTTGATTGGAGTCTGTAACCTTTTGAAACTCATGAATTTCATTCGTCTCCAATTGCCTGAATGACCGATCAGGCGGACGGACGACATGAAAGCTTGCCATGCTATTGTATTCTAGAGGATTTTTCATGAAGAAGAAATTCGAATCAACGACTGTAATAACATCCGTCTGTAGCAGCGATGTTGGCCAAAGTTGCGCAAATCATCGATTCGGATGATAAACGAAGGAGAGTGACTCGGTAGCGTTTCGTGTATTGCGTAATTTCACATCATGTAATTACATTTCAGATGGAACGACCTTGACAGAGAATTGTAGTGAATTTTTTTCCAAGAACGCAGTACATGTCCGGGATTAAAATTTATAGTACTATAATATAAAACACACAAGTATGCAGAAAAATATTTAAATATAATGTTTTCGAGTGTGCTGAATTCAAAAATGCATTCTATTTCCCTCCATCACATACAAAAATACAAGGTGTTTGCATAAAAAAAGCATAACAATTATGAAAAAATCATCATTTTATTACATTGAACTAAACAGTATTTCTTACAAAGTTAAATAACAATTGCTTTATGAAATGTATTTAACATTCCATGTTCATTCTTTTCGCCTGTGAAACCTTTTCTTCTTCTCTTTGATACACCTCTGAACACGCTTCCGCTTTCTATTTTCTGTTTCCCTGTATGTAGTTATTCTTGAGATTCACTCTAATACATATTGAATGGAAGTAAGAAATCACTTTTGCATAGGATTTTTGAAATCAAGAGTAGGATACCATATTTCGAATTAAACGGAAGTTTCCACTCTAAATGAGACTACAAACACGAGTTCAAGAAAAAAACCAGACGTGATCGAATTTTTTTGGGTATTTTTCCCGATTTCAGTGAGTGAAAATCCGTAAGAAACAGTATAAAAAACCTGTGCAGTTTATTAGTTGCAGACCTGTGATATTAGTACTTATCATGAGATGAAGCCAAAGAAGATGAAAATGTTCCTTGATTCCAGTAAAATATGAAGTATCACAGTGTCTTCGCATAGCTAAGTAATAATCTGTTTTTGTCTTGTTAGTATCAATGGCTCGTCAACTTTAATGCCTACAAGATGCGAAATACAATATTTTAGAAGTACCAATTTGTGAAGCCATGTGAATTCTTTAATTGCATTACGAATGGATAAGGTAATCGTACCCCAAATTATTCGCAATCTGAGGTCAACCGTCGATAATACGCGCTTGACGTAATTTATATTATCGGCCAAAAGACGTTGGTTCTTAAAAAGGATATATAGAGATAGGGAAGTCATATTCAACAACGGGTCTGATTAGACAAAATGTAAAATAAAATTCTGTATTTTCAATATCGTAACGTAGATGTACGATATTTTCTTAGAATATCCATGATACATTGTTCATGAAATTGAACATTGGTATTATCATTAAATAAACTAGGACAAAACTTGGTCGAGTAATCGTAAATATATCCGCCAACTTTTTTTCTCGAAAAATACAAATCATTATATGATTACATTGGAATACTGCTTGCCAATTGTAAGATCACTCGATAGTAACGGCGGTTTAACGTTTTCTGTACATCAATCATAGATAAGATTCATGCATTTCTTACATAATTAGAATGGTATACGTAATTTCGAACGTTGGTGTATGATTCAAAATGGTAAAATACTTACATGCTATATTAAATGGCAGGCTTATATATTTTGAAGTTAAATGCAAATTCTTCTGACCATCTTTTTTCAGATATGTAATAATAACAAGAGAGTTATAATATTTGTTGATATACGTTGACAGTAAAATTATACACAAACAGCTATTTTATGTAGTAAAATAATAATTTATCAGCTAAAAGAAACATCGATTGGTTCAGAATTATAAAAACTATGATTCGGAAAAATGTTCAAAGTTCAATCTATAGTCCTCACTCTGGCATATATAAATTTTACATTCTTATTAAATTAAAATATCCTGTTTCTGTACTTACAAATGCGAAACCTCAGTGTATACTCAATAGTACCGGTATTTTGTAATCAATTAATCAGTTATTTACATTAATCACGCGAAATTATAGCAAACGTAATCTGGGATATGCTTTTATTATTACCTTATTAAGTTTTTGGAGTAATTAGCTGATTTTAAAATAGCTATATGTTGCTGATGTTAAATTCATTTTGTACTTGATGTATTCCGTCGCAAAATCATCTCATCGATTATATCGACAGCTTTAGTTTCATTTAATTCAACCAATAACGTTCGTAATTTTTCAATCGAAACTTCAGCTTGTATCTAAAAAAATAATACAAGATACAGCTTATTAAATTTTTGCATATAATTCGTATGACAAAACCAACGATAAATAAAGTCATCGAAGTACTTACGTCTAAGTAGTTTAATAACATCCGCGATGGACTGACGGGGCCTGAAGTTTTGAGCGAAGACTGCAGAAAATCATATCCCAAAGATGTGACGATTTTTTCCCATGCCTTCGATTCGTCGAGTATGGGAACTAGAAGAGTCATAGCTTTTTCGTCCAGCAAAGTACCGTCACTTTCCTCGGGTACGTCCTCGATTTCTTGTTTTATTATCGTATTAGTCGCAGAAAGCAATTGTAAAATCTGTAATTATTTCCGTGGCATTGAGACCTTAGTGCGTAGCCATACACGTACAAAAGCGTACGATTTTTCAAGGAACCCAATTTACCTCAGGTTTGTTTGATGCGAGGTCAAACGACGTTTGACCACTTTCCTGGGAATCTTCGTCATCGGATATCGCTTCATCTTTTATAGTTGTTGTTTGCAACTCCTATGAATTTAATAACAGGACGAAATGAAATTTTTTTATTTTAATTATCAGTACAATTATCTACGAGTCTTCGCGGCAGTCGACGGAACAGGATAATCTCTTTGATCTTAACAGATTTGTTGATCGCAAAAGATTTCTAGAAAATACAAAAAAAATACAAAAACTCACTTTCGACGAATCGCGATTATTATTAGGTATCGAGGGATTCGCTCCGTGATTCAACAGAAGCTTGCAGAGCTCCTCAGCTCGTTTGCCGGTGTTGACGACAGCACTGTGCAGCGCGGTATTTCCACTGAAATTCCGCTTATTTACGTCGATTGTCGTCTGTGGAGAATTGACATACAAAGTGCTCAGAAAATGTATAAAATAGAGTTTCAACGATTATTTTGATTTCACAATATAAATTAACACTACCTACCTTTTCTAACAGGAATTCAACGATTTCTTTGTGGCCACCTTCGACGGCGATGTGGAGTGCTGTACGCCCGTAAGACATATCGGTACTGTTAACATCAACGCCAGCTTTGACAAGAGACTTGACAGCGTGTAGCGATCCAGCTTCAGCAGCCAGATGAAGAGCGGTCCAGCCAGTATCGTCTCGTGTTTCGACGCTTATGCTTCCTCCTTCTAATAGTGCGTCCACGCAGTGACCCGCCTCTGGGACTGTTTGGGACACAAATAATCGATTAGTATGCAAACAATTAGTTTATTCGTTGGGAATAAATTATTTCATCAATTCACGCACTTTTGACCGCCTTGTGGAGCGGTGAAAAACCGTGATCATCGCACGCGCTTGCATCCGCCCCAATCAAGAGCAGAGCCTTTGTTACTGCAGGTTGGTTTTGTTCTACGGCGTAATGTAAGCATGTCTAAAATATAGAGCAATATTAGTGAATTGAAAATATTACATTTCCGCGGGTTAATCGTAATAAAACTTACACGGCCAGAACTTGTTTGAGAGTCGACAATTTGCTTGAAATCCGGGTACTTTGCAAGTAACATTAGAATATATTTAACCAAATTCATTTGTCCGTGTCTTAGCGCGGAATGGAGAGGAGAATCTCCATAGACTGTGCGCTCTTTGAGCAACGCTAGTATGCGTTCCTTTCCATTTGGATCATTTTTCTGAAGTATAATTCGAATTTGTTTTACAATATTCTCCGCAAACGAAGCCGTTTCCTGAAAACATGTAAACATTATACAATTGTTTCTTCTTTGTCATTTTGATACGACTAATTAAATGTTGCTTACTTTTTTTTTCAAAGGCCCATCCAATCTCAGTTCTTCATTATCATTTGCTTCCCTTGGCAGTAAATTGATGTACTCTGGGGATAAACAAAGATTTACACATTTTGTATATAACTCATCATCTATTCACCGTCTATACTGATGGAAAAATTTTTGAAACGTGCGAGCATAACAAAAACGTGTCTCGTTGTTTAAGTGCTCACCTTCTAAGTCATAGGTAAGATTTTCAGAGTATTCCCGAAACTCGTTTGATGTACAATGCTCACTCAACAATTTGTTGATTTCACTTGAATTATTTACGTTGAAAACGGATGTGCCTTCATCCGATTGCACGAGATTGATTGCGATAGGAGTTTGTAATTCAGTACTTTCGCAAGACATGCGCGGTCTCTTTCTACCTGTTCATAAATCAGGACATGTCAATGTTTTTGAATGAGAATTGGAAGCGAATATATTTGATGATAGTACATGTTGCAAATACGCCTTACCAATGCGGTTATTGGGTTTATAAGTGAACTGTAATGGATCGCTAGACTCTCCGTCAGTCGGTCTGCATAACTTTATAAAAACCTCTTTTGGTTCAGTTATATCTTTGTCTTTATACGGTGGCGTTCTGAAACACAAGTGATATATTTACAAAACGAATATAAACCGACACTTAATTCTCTGACAGCAGTTCAGGGTGTTTTTTACTGTTACCCGTACATAAGACAGGTCCGCATATAAGACGAGGACAATTTTGGTGGGTGCTGTCAATGATTAAAAAAAACCTCGGCTTATATTTGGGACAATACGATAGTATTCTGTCAATTTTTAATTTATAGTAATTGAATGTTCAAACTGACCGAAACACTATCGCGTATTGATGATGAACATCTAACTCTGTGAAGTGGCCTAAAGCGCTCCAAATTTCTACATTGTTTTCATCCATTTCAAAGAATTTGATTACGATGTTTTCTGTAACATAAGAATGAGAATCTGAATACATATGGGACAATAATATTAATTCGATTAATCTTTCAACAGAGAACTTAATTCACTTCCAATTCAATATTATCTTTATTAAAACTACAATACGAGTTGTATAAACGATACTCACTTTTTCCCACTTTTTCTACCAGCATGAAAACTTCCTCGTTACCATCACAAGATCCTGCAGTTTTGTCGATTCTACATATCTTGAGCTCTCCCGTAAGGGCACTTTCTGTAATAAAAAGAACAAAAAATGGCAATAAAAAAATTCTGGTACCCAAATGATAGATGAATGGTCACTTCTACTCACTGAGATTATTAATCGGGTTCGAATACACTGGTTCTGTGATGGGACAAAGTACGCCATTGGCATTTGGGGCAAATGCTTGAAAGCATAATGCGACACTGTTCAGACTCATCCATTTTTGAGCAGCTTCTGCTTCCATTTTAATCTTCAACAGAAATTTTGCGTTCAAAGTTGAGTAAGCTGATTGAACGAAATAATTTGATATGCATAATAACATTGTAAAATGTACTGGCAATGTATTATTATACAATATTTAATTTATTACCGTTGCTTCATCGCGGATGGTCAACGATGTGACATTAACATTTTTGCGTTTTGCTTCTTCTAAAGCCGTAATTCTTTTCTTTTTAACAAGCTCATCTTTTATGTGCTTTTTAGCAGTGTGGATGATCCCCATTCCGTGGAACCTAGATACAAGCTTAAGTTTTACGAATACACACTCCAACAATAATGAAGATAAATATTGTTGTCTTATGAATAAAAAATTAGACTGTTCACTTACGAGACTGTAAAACCTTGTTCGGGTGAAACCTTTTGCTCGTGCGGATCATCTTCGTCTGAATTTCCAACACGGCGTACCAGACGATGAGCATGTGGTCCCCTACGATCTGGATCTGCTGTTACAAGCGTACAGCGAATGACGGCGCTGCCTGGATAATTTTTCAGCTGGAACACCAGTGAAATAGCTATAATTATTTTATGACTAAACAAAGATAGCAAAAACGATGAATTGGAATATTTCAACAGGCAGATTCAATGAAACTCTGTTATTTTGTTTATACCTCAACAGTAGGTGCTTGCTTCTTGCGGCTGTTTGAGCTGTTGGCGCCAGCAAGACTCCCGTGGGTTCCCATCATCTCTGATTTGTATCGGAACCGAAACTTGTCTACTGGTTGTTCAATAATTTTTATATACCGGTCTTCCCACACTGCGAAGGTACAAGTACCGTAATATCATCACATTTGAATAAAACATTATGAAATTAATTTATTGAATAACCAAAAAGATGTACATACTCGTGCCAGTTACATTACTCAGTGTATAGTATGACATTGTGTGGTTTGGCGATTGTGATATCGACATCGGTGACGGAGTGCTGCTGGTCATTTGTGAATCCAGTGAGCTGTTGCTCGGACTCAACAGGCTGAGATTATTCATCATAACTGCACAAAGACATGTCAAATAATTCCACAATTTCTCCATTAAGATATTATTCGACTTGTTACAAGTGAACAGGCCATTTCTTTCGAATTGTCATAAACAAATCAGTTAGTGTAAACTTGTATACACGATATATTGAAATATCAGCGTTGCACTGATTGCTAAGGGAGATCGAAGTACACTTTGTCTATTCAGTTCAGATGTACGGCAACTGGTAAAATTAAAAGGTATCATAGGTAATTGTGGTTTTATAATATTGAACTACCGGAATCATGGGTCTCGGTATATGTTATTGCGACACCTCTTATTACTGAAATAATGAATCACAGCTCTGTGCCTAAATCAAATAAAGAAACTGTACAATTTGTATTCTGATAAATTCCACATTGGCAAGCCAGAAACTATTTAAAGTTTGTTAGCATGATCATATACACCAGTGCGCGGATGAATATGTCGTACGTATTTCGGTAGTCAGAAAGTGGTTTATGTGTACATGGCACGTTACAAGTGCATAATTTTATCATTAGTGCAAATCGAACTGGAGTCATCTCCGTTCTAAATTTCTGCAGTATATCACAGCAGAAATATTTAAGTAACACAATATGTACCATTGACTGAAAACATAGCGGAGGTTTCAGCATCAATTTGAACAAACGGAAGCGGAATTGGGGAAATGATATGAATAAAGAGAATGAAATTAGGAAATGGTTGAAAGATTGTACCCAGTAGCATCCTGGAAATATGATACACAATCTCAAAAAGAAATTTCGTCTAATTACCATCAGGAAACGGATAAATCTGATCCTCCTGTTGATTATAGTTCTGGAAGACGTCCAAGTTTTCGTAAACTTGAGGCATGTTTATTTGGTACTGTTTTTCTTTTTGGTTAATCGTAATTGCTACGCGAACGCGGCGCCGATTGCACTATAATCAAAATAAACTGCGTCGTTTATACCTTAGTTTATACGCGGCACAAAAAAGACGTGAACTATTCTCCACGCGCATAAGCGCAACGTAGAGACGAAACTAGCGCGTTGATTATTTTTAAGGAGAGAAACAAGGACCGATTCGATTTCAACTTTACAGACCTGGATGTGTTACTCACCGTTTATCAACTAACTAATACTTTTCGCATACGTCAACGACATAACCTTGATGGATGCACTCCGGGTTCTTCCCCGAGGATACGGTCCAATCAGCTCCAATCATTCCTCCCCGCCCTGGTCACGTGGTCCGGTCAACGATTTCCGAGAAGGATGGGGGAATTCCCCCGTCCTTGTTGTTCACGCAGCCAGGCGCGCGCACGTGACGCGTGTTCAAACTTAGCCGCGGAGCGTGCGAAAAATTATACATAGAATAAGATATGTAAACGAGGTTAAAGCATAAATTGATGAATTGTTTCACTATATTGCTATTTGCATGCTTATTAATCCAGCTGTATTTATATATCAACAAGTAATAATTTGTATACGCGGTTTGCAGTAGGCCAGCACAGGTTTCCAATTGATGAGTAATTTTATTACACGAATGAAACGTCGCTAACGAAATTGAATGATTACGATATTAGCTAGATTTGTATGCCGTTGACGTTGAAAAGAATTTAATTTCAAAACCGCAAAGCAGGCAACCCGCATCCCTTACCAAGAGTGACCACTAATTAGTGGTGTAGATGTCAAACATCATACAACGTCGGTTTATGTACAATAGATTTTTTACAATTTCGTTTTCA
Organism: Neodiprion fabricii; assembly: GCF_021155785.1. Lineage (NCBI taxonomy): Eukaryota > Metazoa > Arthropoda > Insecta > Hymenoptera > Diprionidae > Neodiprion > Neodiprion fabricii. The sequence goes on from NC_060239.1 coordinate 1,954,039, forward strand.
TCATAATTTATTTGAATTTATTGCGTATCAGTTGAACTTCGGAAGAGATTTCATACCCAATGCGCACGATAATCCTGATGGGCTACTAGGCGCCAAAAAAAATGAGCTGTAATGATATTTCACAGACTTGAGCATGTCGATTGATATGAATTTTCTGTACGGTTCTGCGAGGAATTCATTCCCAGCATTTTCAGCCGTGTAGAAATTGATTATTGGAAGTAGGAGGAAAGAAAAATATATGCTAAAGTGTCAGAAACCGTTGCGTTCGATTTTGGATAGAAAATTTGTTTGCAACCAACTTTTAGTAAGGGTGCCTCATTACTGTAATTCCTACAATCAGTCGGTTCGACTAGCCCTAATGAGAGGATTATATATTACCCTATTGGCCAAATTTGAGGTTTCCAGTTTATCCCCTCCCTGGGACTCCGCCAATGACAAGTTGCTGGGCTAACCCAGGTCTAAAATCAGATGCGTATGTACTTGTTGAGTAGTCGGTACCCGAGAGCCGAGGTTGCGAGTTTTTGTGTCAATAGTTATGGCGACGATTGTGTACCCCGATCGTGTGAAAATAAACTTACCGCTCAATTTCGGGGCTTTATTTCTTTTGCAATAATCATTGTATCTCTCTTGTACGTCTTTTGACATGATCGGCGAATGATAATTGTATATTTTTAATAATTCGCTACGTATGAACAAAATCACCCACACGCTTCTCTAGATAATTACTATAAAAACACCCCCCGGTCGAAAAATGTCAAAGGTACTTTATCCTTGTACTCACATGTTTACAAACAGATACAACATACTGTGTGAATTTAATTTCCATACTGTTTCAAAGGTGACACACTTGTTGGTGGAATAAACCTATATCATACATTGCTATTCTTGAAATTCATTCTGAGCATAATTCGTCAACCAATTTCTCAAGGATTACTGAGTTCAATCAATCATGTAGATGTAATGAGATTCTTAAATCAATTGTGAACAAGGCAAAAATTATAAAGATTTATAAAGAACCATCCCTATCAGTGCAAAATAAGATGTAGAATCATTGTTATTAGTACTTCCATATTATTGCCATGTGTATGAACCAGTTCGTGTACAAAGTATTCAAAATCTGTTTCTGCTGGAAAAATAACTGTACATTATGCAACAAGGGAATAAAGTCGAACTCGCTTCGCTGAGGCGATAAGCCCACCCGCGCGGATAACCGACTTTTATTCCTGTGTTATTGGCTTGAGAAATGGGACTCGATATTTTTCGCAATATTGTCTTTAGAATTCAGAACAGCTATTATTAATTAAAAAAATTAATTGTAAATGCATAAGAGTAGGTTGGCAAAATCGGGACCAGACCCTAGTGGGGCTGTGTGATCAAACCCTCCCCCAGCTCCTCCACCCCCAACTAAAAAATATACTTTTTAAAAATTAAATAAAAGTTTGAAATTTATGGAAGTACAATAAAAATAACTGCCTGGTATTTATTCTGTATTAGCAACATCAACAATTCAGATGATATCAATTGAGATTTCTACAATTGAATTTCGAAACTTTGCTAAAATTTTTGTTTGTTGCATTACAAATTATTACAAATGATGAAAAAATTTAATAAAAGCATTTAGCATAAAACATCATTGTAATTTTACCTTTTATGTCTAAGTGTAATCATTCTAATAGTCTGAAAACTAGAATATTAGTGAAAGTTCACAGTAATACAGAAAGAAATATGTAATCAAAATAGAAAAAAAAATGGAGAGTAAACTCGAAAATCTGAGATACTTACTATCGAAAGTGCCACTTTTGAAAAAGGGGAAATTTATCGTTGAGTCAAAAATAAATTAAATTTCCCGCCCATGTTTAGCTTTTCCAGCTTCTCACTGATTCAAAGGTCACGGGGTACGAAAATGAAATCGAAAAAATAATCAACGACTTGGATTGCGAGCAGAAAATAATCTTGAAACAAGAGCCATGTAAAGATTCTTGCACGATGAGTAAAAATAGTTCCAGCGGTAACGACATCGAAAACTCTGATGCAGATTCCAAACCTTGCATCAGAGAATTAAGCGGGATTCCTGAAAATTTGAACGGAGATAGAAAAATTAGGGAAAGCACGGAAGAAACTAATAATCAAGTAGCGTTGATTACACCAAAACGAGAGAAAATTCAATACAGTTGCAGATTCCCCAATGGTAAGTGCCTACTATGTCTCATTCGCAATTAGAAAAATCTCTGTTCTACTTCATAATATCGCATCGTTCGATGTTTTCTTTATAAGATCCTGCTGGGGTCTCTATGTGGAAACCGAATGCCAATACGCTCGGAGGATGCAGCGGTGGCAATGATTTTGGTGAAGGGAAATCCCAATTCGTGCGACCACAGAGACAGGTTTTTGTTTTCTCTACGCTGATAGCGAATACAGGTAGCAAAGCTGTTCTGCGAGGCGACTTTCCATCAATCGTAGCTTACTACTCTGCGCAACTACAGCGAAAAATGTCGCTCGAGGTATGATTATGGAGTTATTTCCCAATGCTACGTTATCCGCAGAGTATCGCAAAAGCGTTTCATTCTTCATTTTCTTCCCCACAGAAAGATAAAATCATGAGAAACAGAGCTGGTCATCTTCGTGCTTGGTCTAATAACTTCAATGCTCCTATGTACGATCAAAACAATCAAGAAACCTGCGGCAACAGCTCTACCTACAAAATCCAAGAATTGACAGATCAAAATCCGAATCATTCACCGTTTAGGAACGAACCGTCTGCAAATAATTTTCAAAACTTGAACAGTGAAAATTCGTTTGGTAATACCGAATCATCGATCGACCATACCATCAATAACGTAGGCAAGTGTGGTTGGGAGTTTCTATTTGTTATCTATTTGAATATCCAGTACTATCACCGCGTCATGTACTTACAGGATATACATTCAATCAGTAAATTTAAATCATACAGCTTTTATTTGATCCAGTGAGTTCTCTGCCCAGTCCCTATTCGATCACCGACTCTGTTAACTCAAGTCCTAACTGGCCGCAGCCTTCGTTACGGGGAGTCAAAGCACCCAACGGGGTTTTGATTCTGCGACAACGTATATATCGAGAAGCACAATTGGCCATACTACGAAGGGCACAAGCTATAATATTTAACAAGTGTAAGAAAGTGACTGATAGACCAGCCCAGGTCTCAGCGCAGAGCACTCAGTCGCAGCCATTCAGACATAGTGACAAAAATTCACCATCCGACAGACCAGTGGATGAGCTTGCGGCCAATACCGAATGGGACGACATTAAAAGTCAGCTTTTCGACTTGGACAATAAGGTAAAATAATATTTAACGTTTTCTCGGATCGAATTAAAACATGTCTGAGCCTAAACTAATAACCCCGTGCAGGTATCGGCTGACAATTCCAGTCCAGTGACATTGAGTGACAGAAGTCTAACTGCCGGTTCAACAGGCCAAGGCCCTTCACCCCCTCACCATCGACCAAAGAGACCATCGAGCCCGCTTATCACCTTGCTAGGTTCAACCCCATCGTTCTCCAATAACCGAACCAGCAATTTATCTCTCTCTTCACTTTCCGCCAACTCAGGCGAAAATTCATCAGTTCATAAAAGCAGGCATGTTCACTGTGTTAGGCAAAGATCAGGATTATTGCCACTGGAGAGTCGGATTACTCAGGAGTCCCCGAGCTGCGGCGCTGGCAATGCTCCCCCCAGAATTGACAGATCTTTGAACCACAGTAACTCTGAAACACCGGCGTCTTACCCTCACCTTTTGGGATTCACTCCTGGTCCACCTTCGATGCAGAAACAGCCCATCGACTTAATATCACGTCATTCACCGAGCGGTAAATTTATTCTGAGTTCATTCGCATCGAATATCAGCCATTTGAAATTCTAAATGCCTAACTCTGTCTCTCACTCTCTCTCTCTCTCTTTGTCTTTCTCTCTCTCCCTCTCTCTCTCTCTCTCTCTCCACCTCCGTTTGGATTCACAGTGGATGACATACTTTGTCAGACTTTAGAAGCGGTCAGTCGGGAACAGCGGGAGCAAGTTGGGACTGCTACGGATACCAAGGACGGGAATCTGATGCCAGTGCCAAGACTCCAACAGGAGTTAACTGAGACAATCACTAGATCGAAAGATACTAACTCGTCTTCGTAAGTGCATCCAGATTGCATCAGAGCGATATAAGTTTGAAATGAGGTGATCATTGAATAATTTATTCCTATTCCAGCAACACCGGCCAAATTAGAAAACTGCCAGACGTCGGTAGCAATCAATGCTCCGCAAGCGGCATGGGGGTGACGAGTCCTCTGTCGGAGATCAATGATCGTGGATTCGGGGGTCTACTTCCGAACCCTCGGAGTCCTCGTACTCCTCGTACCCCCACTAATAACACGTGGTACTGGGTGTCCGATTTCTCAACTACCATTCAGGCTGGCAGTGGAAAGACATCGAGCAGTCAGAACAGCCCAGCAGCCCCTCACGACAAAGGTCTAATTGACTGCATGGGGCGGCCGAAGAAGTCCTCACCTTCCTCGAACAAAAGGCAGCCAACAAATCTGAAAACCCCATTGCAGTCTACTCCTCTGGACTCGTCCGGCAGCTATCGAGACCACGTGCTCATCAGTGAGCAGCACGAGAACCTTCCACTTAACCCGAACAACGTCGATGACTGTCATCTGGGTACTCCGGAGTCCGTAAGTACGGACCATTTCGACCCGATCACATCACTGGCTCAAATGAGCGAGCTACTACCAAAGAGTACACTGATGTCCAACCTGCGCGAGATGTGCTCCGAAAATCCGTTTCGCAAGCCGGTGCGGAAACGCCCGCCGTGCCCCGTGAATCCCAAAAAAAATGCGGACGTCCCACGATCGGAAAGGGAGCACGGGGATTCCACCAAGTCCGCCGACTGCGTGCCAACCGGAGATAATCCGGCTTCTGCAGCCGAACCTGCAGGAAACTCGGAGATCCCCAACATAGCGTCGGCTAAACAGACTATGGAATCCGCCGCGATGCATACGGCCTCAACCTCTAACGGGGAACCACAAGGCGTTATCAGATTAGCGGAGCCCAGCATGCCATTGCCGGCCGCAAATTTATAATATGCCTGGGAACTAGGGCGTCGTCATGGGGATAAGGCCGTCGGGACCTTATCATCCAATAGATCCGAATATGGAGATGGCTAGTGGCGGCTTTCAAGATTACGCCCAGGAGTATCATAATTTTGAACAACAGTTGTACGTCCTTGACAGTACGCCCAGTAACTCCCATCATCCCAACCTTCCACCATGAACAAATTCCGCTACCATTCCGACAGAATGGTGACCACACTGTTGTTTGGTGGGTAGAATCATTTCTACTCTGTCCAGTGAAATATTAATTTAAAAATCATTCTCCCAACCCCATAAAATGAGGCACTTTTTACGCCGAGAGACACGACGCACAAGAATTTTTGTGCGTGACTTGTACATATTACAGAAAACAAATTTAAACGGTTAGTAAAAATCTTGAATTTGAATTTAAAAAATGGCAAATTTTTTGCGAAAATAATTTTTATTACTCTGTGTACAGGCATATTGTGTGAGGCAGAAACTTATAACTATTATACGTAGGTATATTCTGACACTTAAATCGCGCTGTTATCTGCGAACACAATTGTACTCGTATCTGCAGTCGCTTCCGTTCGAATTAATGTTAGGCCGACGATTCAAAAATAAGTATAAAACGAATTCGTGATGAAAATATATTTTGATATTACGTGAGTCTAATCAAAAATCAGTCGACATGAAATGAATGAAATCCAAGAACAAAATGATAAGTATAAAGTGTGAAAATAATCCTTAAACGCGAAACCATATACTCGCTTTTTGAACGTCACGCGTCAACTGCTGTCAGAAAGTTTATTGACTGTCTTTCCATTTGCTGTCAAGCTCTTTTTTCAGTATCGAAAGCTTGGTCAGAGCATCGTCACGCCACGCTCTTCTGGCTGGCAGTTGATCGATGGGAGTGATTGCATTTAGTTGGTTGGAAATCTTTTCGGCAACTTCACCCTCGAACTTAGGTACGGCTCCCATCGTCATGCTGACGTTGTATATGCTGTTTTTGTAGGTTTCGCAGTATTTCTTCATTCCTAAAACGCGAAGATTTGATTACAACTCATTCCCCTTTGGTCACATCCCTGGTAAACTCACCTTCAGCGTTGAGATGAGCCGTTTCAAAGGCGCCCAAAAACGCGTATCTCATGCCAAGCCCCTCACTCATTACCAAGTCCATATCTTTCACATCCAAAATACCGTCAGCCACCATTCGCCACGCCTCGTTCAGAATCGCGTACCTGCGTTCAAATATGTGTTCATTGGACGCGATTTGTTCATCAAGAGTTTAGATAAGAGTTAGATTTCTTTCGATTTCACAATCAATAAACAGATCAAAGCTTTTGTACAATCGATAAATTACCACTACTTATCTTTGCGGGAAACTCGGAGATATCTTTTATTGCTGGTAAATAGGCACTGCCGTTATAACCATCGATACTCACTGTATTCTATTGAGCGCAAATCCGTCGACTTCACGGCTGAGCAATACGGGTGCCTGACCGATTTCGGTCATGATTGCTCGTGTTGCAACTGCTATTTCGGGACGGGTCCATGGAGATGGTACGATCTCCACGAGAGGCACATAGTATGGTGGGTTAACCTGAAATAAGCGCGTTTAATTAACGTTTTGTATGTCGTTCTATATTTTCCAGGTTACGCTGGCGTATCTTGTACAGTGCACTGAACCAATCGTTGAGATTAAATTGTAAACATCCACCATCTTCTCGCGTTGATTCAACAGAGTTGATAAACCAATATTACGTCACTTGACAATTTATTCTTCGCCACGTTATCATTCTTGTTTGATTGCAGCAATTACAGAGTTTTATTCCGCCTTCTCTGCCCATGAGCCTAGGTCATCGGTTCACTGATAATTCGACAAGATAATCTACGTTGTCGAAATATTAATAATGCAAGAGAAATGCTTACGGGATGAGAAACAATGACCTGATCCCGATGTTTCATCTTTTCGGAGAATAGTGAGGGACGAAAAGTGGACGTCGAGGATGAGAGAATGGTCTTGTCGTCAAGGATCTTGTCTAGATCAGTGTAGAGCTTGATCTTCCAGTCCAGCTTCTCGGGAATGCATTCCTGGACAAATTTGGCGCCCTTGACGGTATCTTCAAGGCTAGTCGAACCTGGTTGAAAAAATTGAGTTTGTTGTTAAATACCTTCCGGAGATTGCTGAACTGGCACGTAATTGGAAAACCCTCGAATTTCGTTTTCGCATGACACTGACCTTTAATGGCTTTGAACTGACCATCAGCGTCCACACTTCCACGCAAGAGGCCATTACTCTGGAGAGTGTTGAGTTGCTGACGAATGTCTTTCAGAGCATTCGTTATTTGTTCCTGGACAATATCGTAGATGGTGACTTGGTAGCCAACACTAGCGAATAGCATTGCCCAACTGCGTCCAATCAGGCCGCTGTAACGAAATCGAAGTTGATAGAATTTTAATACAAGAACATATTATGGTCCTGTTTATTCAGCTGCCGGGTATTTGAATTCATGGTCAGCAGATCTTTCTTACAATCAACGTCTGAGAAGGTTTGTTTGGTAATTATTATTATCAGTCTGGGCGATGGAAAGGGTCCGCCGAGCTGAGATGTAAAATTGAAAAATCTGCATCATCACCGACATGACTGACGAGGAACCACTTTCCTGTATTGAACTGGGTGACCCAGATGAGCCATCGTTCGGAGAGTTTCTCAGTAGCGGTTAGGTACCGGTTCTCATATCACTTGACAGCCAAGTCGCATGCCGAAGCCGGACTTCGAGTCGTTGGAAAACAGTTCAGAACGGAATGGTGTAACGATTGTTAGTATATCCATAGCCGTAGGCAAGTGATTTGAGAATCCCAAACCTGCCGGTTATTTTATATTATTTCCCTTTTCATACACCGAATTAGAGGTGGCTTTAAGCGTGGTGTAAAGCAAATGTCAAGTGAATGGCTAATAAGTAAAAGAGTAATAAGTAAAAAATTATGTTACGTAACGCGATTCCTTCCCATTCCACACGACTTATAGCACAATGTCGACTGCTATCAGTGTCACGCGTCACACCGACAGTCCTCAGGTACAATACGTATTAACACGAGACGCGGTTCCGAGTCACTTGTCGAGCTGAGACGTAGCGAATGAAGGATATAGTTCCGTCACTATAATTAAATGCACCTACCTTCCGATGATTCCAATCTTTTCATTTTTTGAAGCCATGTTTCTTAGGAGACGGAGGAAAGAGGCTTCTCGTATAATCACTTGGAGGATTAGTCAGTATCGTCGACGAACTAAATGCGCGAAATTCACGACGCGACTGGCGTCGCGACACCGCGAATCTGTATATATATACACGGTGATGTATTGAAGCGGCTGTAGAGCCCGCTTCCTCCACTTCTACGCAGTGTTTTATACACCGCACGGCATATGAAAGAACGAAACTCGACGCAACTGATTAAAGCATTTAAATATTTTTCATTCAGTTGTTTCTTATTCATTTATCATCTATTGGGTTTGTTTCCTCACACCGGTTCCACTGCTACACCATCGATGAAAAGAAGCCTCTCAAAATTAAAATGTTTGACGGTTTCAGCACGGATCGTTTTGGTTTCGCGTTGCATAAACTTTGCTTATAAAACTTGGGCTTAATTGGAGACGTTGATTTCTTATCTAAAATGTGTTCTAAATTAGCAAAATACGTAAGAGCTTCTTATGAAATATCACAATTTTACGATTGTAAATTAAGAATATTCAAGTATATACATGTATCGCGCAAGGTCTGCCAGGTTATCATGAGACTCAATGTGCTTTTTAACTTAAAATCTAACATTCTCGATTGTCGATAACTCAACGCGAATCACAGATGGAAATATTATTTATCACAGGCTGCTTCGCGCCAGTATAACGTTGAAGCCCGGACAAGCCGGCTCGACGAAACTTTCACTCTCAATATTAACAGATGTTATCCCACTCAGTAGTTAACTTGACAAAGTCTTTTTTTTTTTACGAAAGAATGAGATTTTCGTGCCGCATCACTCGTTTCAGAAATTTTAGCTTTTCCAGAGAGTATACATTTCTTGGATTACGCGTTACGGTAAAAAACGTGATCATACAGCACAACTAGCTCTTTAATTTTTAATATTAGGTCAGGTTTAAAATTCGAAAGCATGTTAACAAGTTCACACAGCTGCGCTTAGACATCTCCTGTAGTATATCTGCTGTTGTTGTGGAGGATTGTTTTTTCAATACACTTGATATGGAAACACTCTTGATAATGTCTTACATAATATTCTCGCCTCGCCCAGTTCGGGTTACTTCCACATCGAGCGATTGCCGACCAAACAACAAGATTACTACAGCGTATATATATTAATTATACATATTCGAATGAACGGCTCAGAAAAAAATTGACCTTGAGAAATCAAAGCGATATCACAAATTCCGAGATAGATATACTTGCGTCAAATAATTGAAAGCGAAAGGTAAGGGAACAGAGTAGAGGCTGAACGACCAGTCGCACGTCAATTATTCATCTCAAACTATTGTTTTATAAACAAACTTTATTTTATCGTATGAGATTACGTTTCCGTTCATCTCGATTCGTGGACATTCAATGATTTTTATACGTCCATGTTTAACGCGAAATGGTACACCGTGGAAATTTGAATTCATTCACGTCAGTTAAACACGGTCGAGGGAATTAACCGTAAACGTATGCTGCGGAACGATCATGTTGAACTGCCGATGGCTTCTATGCCTTGTGGTCGTACTCGGTATGAACATAATATTTCCCAGTTAGATAAAACCAATCTTTTGCAAATTTTGAAAGCTCTGTAAATCAAGTCATAATATCGTCGAATTGAATTTCGTTCGATCATTTGCTACTTCGGGTCCTGTTATCCCCAATCGCGGAATTTCATTAATTAGCCGAACATACCTGATTTTGTCAACATATTGTTTTGTCAATGATCTTTGATGACTAAACTTATCACTGGTGAAATGGACGAAAGTGTTATAAGTATACATTGCTAGGATCAAAATGAGCTCAGAGGGCAATTAATATGACAATTTAACTGCAGATCACAATCAGAGTATTTACTAATCCCCGCAAGCTGTGGCAATCGTGAAAAAAACTGATTTCTGTGATTTCTGAAATTGTGAATTAAAAAAATCAATCCACAGTTCGGTTGGATGTTGTTATGGAAACTCTGTATATTATGATAATTGCCGCCTGACTGATAATATGTTGTAATTACGTTGTTGACGAGATAGTGTAAGCGAGATTTTATACTTACTCGTTCAACCTCCCAGCAATGATGATATTGAAAGAATTTTAATTAGGTAAAATATTCATTCAAACAATTGTTATGATCTTGAATATTCGAAAAATTCAACCCAACAACTGCGATTTCCTGCATCCGATTTAGGGCTATCAGCGCGTCGAACATCTTCGATGAATGACCAGCCAGCTCACGGCAAAAACTATCCCCAAAAGTCGAGGGAAAATGACACGATCGCCTTACTGAATACGGATTCAGACAGCAAAAGAAGACCAGCTGAGGAGTATGCCGAAGAAGAAAATCAGGATCAGGTGCGGCCTGCGACTCCAAGTGTTGCTACTTTTGACCTAGCAGCAAACTTAACGAGCCTAAACGGAAGTGTCACCCTCGGTGAATACGAGTTTATTTATTCATCAATTCATCGGAACAATAACGTAGTGCAGATTTTAATAACTTTTCGGTTTCAGTATCCAACGCCGGGAAGTCGGGTTCTCCCCACGATCAGTCGCACTCAAAGCGACACTCGCGGCGTTCGAAATTGTACCGAAGAGAAGGCAAAGTGAAGTCGCGTGGGAGTTTGGCGAAGAAAAATGCTGCAAGTCCGAGTCTAATACCCTTTGGCATGGAAAGGTCCGACAGTCTGGATCAGGATCCTCCCCGCGGTCGAAAACGCAACAGTGGATTGGCCAAACTCTTGGACTCCACTTCAAAAACGTCCAACGCCACGTCTGAGCCAAATCCTGTCGCTGCGAGCCGCAATGATTCAATTCCGTCCAATTTTCTTTCTACAGGTGAAAGCAAAGTTCTTCTGGATAGATTATCGGACGAGTCGTCCAAACTGGCTAAAGGATCAGGTACGTCAACCAATTTTCATGAATGTGGTTGAATACCATGCATTAACACGCCGCTTTAGGTTTGACTGAAAATTGGCTCAACTTCTCCTCGTCGTCATCGTCGTCAGCGGGGTCCACAATTAACGAAACCGCGTCATCTATCGAACTGATGACGTTCGGATTCGAAAGCGCTGAAGAATTTCGCAGATCTGCCTTGATAAATTCAAGTCACGTAGCGCCTTCATCAATTGCAGCGATTCATTCGTCTTTCACAACGGCAAGATTAGCGACTCTAGTCTCGGATCGATCTGCCGACATGTCGGAATCCACCTCTGCTCGCCCATCCACTGTAGAGATGATCAATAGAAGTCAATCGATGCAGAGAACTGCAAAACGACGTGACGTAGACGATAATAGTTTCGAATTCAGTGTTCACTCGGAGGACAGTCGAGACGTACCCCTTAACATCAAAGAGTTATTTACCTCGGCGAGAACGCCTGGCGATAACACAACGAAGGATCATTCAGGTAAAATATTCGTGTTCTTAACTTCTAATCTATTTAGTAAAATGACCAACTCAACATTTCTATTTTGTGTTTTCAGTGATTTTAACATCAATAGGAAGTGATTCGTCTACGTTGGAAAACTCCTATAATACGAGTTTGAGAATTTCGGCAGTTCGTAATGGGTCAGATACCGATACCATAGCGGAAAGTACAAAGAATTCGAGTCACGACGAACCTGAATTCAACGTATATTCACGGAGCTCAGTGAATGACAGTTTGAATCGACTGACCCTCTTGAAGGTAGCCGATACTCTGAAACACATCGATTGTCAAAAAGCTCGGCGTTCGTATACTCACAGTAATTCCACATTCTCTGAAATTTCGGACGACGCCTCGCCAAAACTCCAAATCGAGTCCGTCAAGGTTTTAAGGTCTTCGTCAAAAGGTAAACTGCATTCGCTGAAACTTAACGACAGTGAGTTTGAAGTAGCCGAGGATTCCTCCGCATCACCGGGCCGGATGTCGATCGATGATAAAGATGGACCACTGAAATTAACGATTCCTTTGAGCATTGATACAATGGCCAAGGCTGGCACGAGCGGTAAGTCAGCAGAAGAAACCGTGGAAGTTCCACGACAGTCGAAAGAGTTAGCAACGACTTTTGGCGATCCTTCTCTGACGGAAACTGTATCCAAAAAGAGAAACGTTGATCACGGACCCCTTCGAGAGGTTCTCGATGTCGACCAGCATCTTGCATCGAGATGCAACCCAGGTTCTTCGACTGAACGGTCGGAAAACGTCCAGAGAGTGGACAGCGAAAATCGGGTTGATCAACAACGCACTGACGCTGTGACGCTCTCAGTTTCTGAAAGCAGCATTTCCAATCTGGAACATTGTTTGATGCGGTCCTCTTCGTCAGCGATGCCCCGTGATTTGATTAACGATCCTGAACGCCGCCTCGAGGCTCTTGTCGCGTCAATTATTCCTGATAATCCCGAAGAGAGAGAAGCAGACGCGACGTTCACGATGAACAGAAATCATGATGAAGATACTCAGGCTGGCCGACTGGGCTATTCGTCTCCTGAACCCCGGGGTCCTCAGAGTTTACATGACTCGGACGTGATCGTTTTGGAAACTTTCGAGCCAGTAGTTAGCGAGTTGGTGACTCCTCTTGAAGAAGTTGCCGATGTTGACGGTTCTCCGGGGTTCACTGGCTTCGAAGAACACTGCAACTCGTCTTTATTTAATGTTTTTATACCGTCTGTAAATTCCCGTGAAATTGTCGCCAGGTCAATACAAAATCTTCCTAACTCGCTGGTCCTGAAGATTAATGAGCCAATGGTGAGAATTGAAACGCAGAATATTACGACGGAGGACAGTCTCTACATCATGGAAGGCTTTGGCTTGTTCAAAAACAGTCCTGAAGATGTTTCCGAACTCGAGGAAGAGCTCGATCGACGGAAGGGCGCCCCCTTTGACTATGCCGAAACGGAAGGGTACCTGGTATATTCACCCCCCGGTGATCATGCCCCAGGACTGAAAGTCATAGATGAGATCGAGTTCAAAGCTGAATTACCAGCCAAGCCAGAATCACTGGTTGCCGATGTTCTGTGGAATCGAAATTTCGGCGGTAATACATAATATGCTTATATGGTGATTCATACTTGGAATACGATACGCAAATTTGACAATTCGATTGCAAAATGATTTGATGATACTTAAATTCCATAGACTTACTCTATCTTATGATCTAATCACGATATTTAGGGTACTATTCAATACGTTAATTAAGTTGACATGGCATTTTTACTTTTCTCAGAAGAAATGGACGATCTGTCGTGGTTGGACGATGAAACTGGAAATGCAATTTGGAAATCCATACAAAGTAAGGATGCTCAGCAGAAAAGTTTACTTAACCCGAGTGAATATCCTGCAACGCTAAGTGATGTCAAGGAAGTTCAATCTCCTGTCAAGAAACTTTTAATCCGAGAACATATAACCGAAAAAAGTACACACCATCTGTACATACTACCAACAATTTATGGTTAGTATAAAAAAGAAGCATAAAAATATCAATTTGAAATATGACCCCGATAAATTGTATGACTGCAGTTTTAATCGGAATGTGTGTCGTCATCGTGGGATGCAGCATTTGGTACAGCAAGAAACGTGTGAAGAGACGGTCCAACTTACCCAAACTCACGTACTTCGTTCAGCAGCGGCAGGAAACTACGGAGGCCATTGTATGAGATAAACCTTACAATACTCGTACATACGATTTTCTTATTCATGGATTGTAGCGTGATGCAAATGGAATTTTTTTACCAATGAAATATATGATATTGTACAGAAAGTATAGAGTGATACTGGTAATTGTCATGCAGCTGTAATTCGCGGAGTTTTCAAAATTTGTCCCAAATAAGATTGATATATTCGTATTCTCTGGACGAAACATGACAACGTAGTGCATAAAAAGAGATTCAAATCACCACATCTGCGAAATAAAGAAGATGAAAATTTATACATGGCAGTTCAAGCCATTGGTTGCTGTGACATTGAACTATGCGTGCAATTTATTATCAACGCAAAATAACGTTGACAACCGCTTCAGCTTGACTTAGTCCTAGCATTCGTTGAGGAATAATCATGATATAGATAGCTTCTAAATGCATTAATTTGAGTATTTTCAGAATCTGTACATTATGATAAAATAAAAATGATTATAATAGAAATCGAAAGTTGACCTTCCTTGTATTCCAACCCAAAACTTCTCGTCTCGAAATAGATAACAATGGATTTTCCTAAACTAATTGAACCTTCAGGACTGCGAAAGAGACATCAAAAAAAGCAAGGGACCGGCAGCAGGGAAGTTACGGAGCAAATCTTTCATTTTTTCGCTGTAACTCATGATCCGTTAATCGTTTTCGTTTTTTGGCTGTAACTTTCGATGCGTTGATCGCAGCGTATTGGGACTGCGCCCAATCGATTTCTCTCGCAAAATGACGTCGGAATAGTGCCACAATTAATTGATTCCAGCACTTTTGAAAATCGCGAAAATTTTCGCCAAAAATACAAAGGGGTTAACCTTCCTTTTTTTTTGACCAAAAAATTTTTCGTCTCAGAATTGATTCGTATGACTCTTTCCCGACCAATTAGACCCCAAGGAACTCAGAAAACGCAGCAAAAGGAGCGTGGGATCAACGGGAGAGAAGATTCGAGGAAAAAAGCACCTGCTGAAAAATGTCGAAAATTCAGGTTTTCGTTTTTTGGCTGTAACTTTCGATGCGTTGATCGCAGCGTATTGTGACTGCGCCCAATCGATTTCTCCCGCAAAATGACGTCGGAATAGTGCCACAATCAATTTATTCCAGCACTTTTGAAAATCGCGAAAATTTTCGCCAAAAATACAAAGGGGTTAACCTTCCTTTTTTTTTGACCAAAAAATTTTTCGTCACAGAATTGATTCGTATGACTCTTTCCCGACCAATTGGACCATAAGGAACTCAGAAAACGCAGCAAAAGGAGCGTGGGATCAACGGGAGAGAAGATTCGAGGAAAAAAGCACCTGCTGAAAAATGTCGAAAGTTCAGGTTTTCGTTTTTTGGCTGTAACTGTCGATGCGTTGATCGCAGCGTATTGGGACTGCGCCCAATCGATTTCTCTCGCAAAATGACGTCGGAATAGTGCCACAATTAATTTATTTCAGCACTTTTGAAAATCGCGAAAATTTTCGCCAAAAATACAAAGGGGTTAACCTTCCTTTCTTTTTTGACCAAAAAATTTTTCGTCCCAGAATTGATTCGTATGACTCTTTCCCGACCAATTGGACCCCAAGGAACTCAGAAAACGCAGCAAAAGGATCGTGGGATCAACGGGAGAGAAGATACGTGGAAAAAAGCACCTGCTGAAAAATGTCGAAAATTCAGGTTTTCGTTTTTTGGCTGTAACTTTCGATGCGTTGATCGCAGCGTATTGGGACTGCGCCCAATCGATTTCTCCCGCAAAATGACGTCGGAATAGTGCCACAATCAATTTATTCCAGCACTTTTGAAAATCGCGAAAATTTTCGCCAAAAATACAAAGGGGTTAACCTTCCTTTTTTTTTGACCAAAAAATTTTTCGTCACAGAATTGATTCGTATGACTCTTTCCCGACCAATTGGACCCTAAGGAACTCAGAAAACGCAGCAAAAGGAGCGTGGGATCAACGGGAGAGAAGATTCGAGGAAGAAAGCACCTGCTGAAAAATGTCGAAAGTTCAGGTTTTCGTTTTTTGGCTGTAACTGTCGATGCGTTGATCGCAGCGTATTGGGACTGCGCCCAATCGATTTCTCTCGCAAAATGACGTCGGAATAGTGCCACAATTAATTTATTTCAGCACTTTTGAAAATCGCGAAAATTTTCGCCAAAAATACATAGGGGTTAACCGTCCTTTTTTTTTGACCAAAAAATTTTTCGTCTCAGAATTGATTCGTATGACTCTTTCCCGACCAATTGGACCCCAAGGAACTCAGAAAACGCAGCAAAAGGATCGTGGGATCAAGGGGAGAGAAGATACGAGGAAAAAAGCACCTGCTGAAAAATGTCGAAAATTCAGGTTGTCGTTTTTTGGCTGTAACTTTCGATGCGTTGATCGCAGCGTATTGGGACTGCGCCCAATCGATTTCTCCCGCAAAATGACGTCGGAATAGTGCCACAATCAATTTATTCCAGCACTTTTGAAAATCGCGAAAATTTTCGCCAAAAATACAAAGGGGTTAACCTTCCTTTTTTTTTGACCAAAAAATTTTTCGTCACAGAATTGATTCGTATGACTCTTTCCCGACCAATTGGACCCTAAGGAACTCAGAAAACGCAGCAAAAGGAGCGTGGGATCAACGGGAGAGAAGATTCGAGGAAAAAAGCACCTGCTGAAAAATGTCGAAAGTTCAGGTTTTCGTTTTTTGGCTGTGACTGTCGATGCGTTGATCGCAGCGTATTGAAACTGCGCCCAATCGATTTCTCTCGCAAAATGACGTTGGAATAGTGCCACAATTAATTTATTTCAGCACTTTTGAAAATCGCGAAAATTTTCGCCAAAAATACAAAGGGGTTAACCTTCCTTTTTTTTTGACCAAAAAATTTTTCGTCCCTGAATTGATTCGTATGACTCTTTCCCGACCAATTGGACCCCAAGGAACTCAGAAAACGCAGCAAAAGGAGCGTGGGATCAACGGGAGAGAAGATACGAGGAAAAAAGCACCTGCTGAAAAATGTCGAAAATTCAGGTTGTCGTTTTTTGGCTGTAACTGTCGATGCGTTGATCGCAGCGTATTGGGACTGCGCCCAATCGATTTCTCTCGCAAAATGACGTCGGAATAGTGCCACAATCAATTTATTCCAGCACTTTTGAAAATCGCGAAAATTTTCGCCAAAAATACAAAGGGGTTAACCTTCCTTTTTTTTTGACCAAAAAATTTTTCGTCACAGAATTGATTCGTATGACTCTTTCCCGACCAATTGGACCCTAAGGAACTCAGAAAACGCAGCAAAAGGAGCGTGGGATCAACGGGAGAGAAGATTCGAGGAAAAAAGCACCTGCTGAAAAATGTCGAAAGTTCAGGTTTTCGTTTTTTGGCTGTGACTGTCGATGCGTTGATCGCAGCGTATTGGAACTGCGCCCAATCGATTTCTCTCGCAAAATGACGTCGGAATAGTGCCACAATTAATTTATTTCAGCACTTTTGAAAATCGCGAAAATTTTCGCCAAAAATACAAAGGGGTTAACCTTCCTTTTTTTTTGACCAAAAAATTTTTCGTCCCTGAATTGATTCGTATGACTCTTTCCCGACCAATTGGACCCCAAGGAACTCGGAAAACGCAGCAAAAGGAGCGTGGGATCAACGGGAGAGAAGATACGAGGAAAAAAGCACCTGCTGAAAAATGTCGAAAATTCAGGTTGTCGTTTTTTGGCTGTAACTGTCGATGCGTTGATCGCAGCGTATTGGGACTGCGCCCAATCGATTTCTCTCGCAGAATGACGTCGGAATAGTGCCACAATTAATTTATTTCAGCACTTTTGAAAATTGCGAAAATTTTCGCCAAAAATACAAAGGGGTTAACCTTCCTTTTTTTTTTGACCAAAAAATTTTTCGTCCCAGAATTGATTCGTATGACTCTTTCCCGACCAATTGGACCCCAAGGAACTCAGAAAACGCAGCAAAAGGATCGTGGGATCAACGGGAGAGAAGATACGTGGAAAAAAGCACCTGCTGAAAAATGTCGAAAATTCAGGTTTTCGTTTTTTGGCTGTAACTTTCGATGCGTTGATCGCAGCGTATTGGGACTGCGCCCAATCGATTTCTCCCGCAAAATGACGTCGGAATAGTGCCACAATCAATTTATTCCAGCACTTTTGAAAATCGCGAAAATTTTTGCTAAAAATACAAAGGGGTTAACCTTCCTTTTTTTTTGACCAAAAAATTTTTCGTCACAGAATTGATTCGTATGACTCTTTCCCGACCAATTGGACCCTAAGGAACTCAGAAAACGCAGCAAAAGGAGCGTGGGATCAACGGGAGAGAAGATTCGAGGAAGAAAGCACCTGCTGAAAAATGTCGAAAGTTCAGGTTTTCGTTTTTTGGCTGTAACTGTCGATGCGTTGATCGCAGCGTATTGGGACTGCGCCCAATCGATTTCTCTCGCAAAATGACGTCGGAATAGTGCCACAATTAATTTATTTCAGCACTTTTGAAAATCGCGAAAATTTTCGCCAAAAATACATAGGGGTTAACCTTCCTTTTTTTTTGACCAAAAAATTTTTCGTCTCAGAATTGATTCGTATGACTCTTTCCCGACCAATTGGACCCTAAGGAACTCAGAAAACGCAGCAAAAGGATCGTGGGATCAACGGGAGAGAAGATACGTGGAAAAAAGCACCTGCTGAAAAATGTCGAAAATTCAGGTTTTCGTTTTTTGGCTGTAACTTTCGATGCGTTGATCGCAGCGTATTGGGACTGCGCGCAATCGATTTCTCCCGCAAAATGACGTCGGAATAGTGCCACAATCAATTTATTCCAGCACTTTTGAAAATCGCGAAAATTTTCGCCAAAAATACAAAGGGGTTAACCTTCCTTTTTTTTTGACCAAAAAATTTTTCGTCCCTGAATTGATTCGTATGACTCTTTCCCGACCAATTGGACCCCAAGGAACTCAGAAAACGCAGCAAAAGGAGCGTGGGATCAACGGGAGAGAAGATACGAGGAAAAAAGCACCTGCTGAAAAATGTCGAAAATTCAGGTTGTCGTATTTTGGCTGTAACTGTCGATGCGTTGATCGCAGCGTATTGAGACTGCGCCCAATCGATTTCTCTCGCAAAATGACGTCGGAATAGTGCCACAATCAATTTATTCCAGCACTTTTGAAAATCGCGAAAATTTTCGCCAAAAATACAAAGGGGTTAACCTTCCTTTTTTTTTGACCAAAAAATTTTTCGTCACAGAATTGATTCCTATGACTCTTTCCCGACCAATTGGACCCTAAGGAACTCAGAAAACGCAGCAAAAGGAGCGTGGGATCAACGGGAGAGAAGATTCGAGGAAAAAAGCACCTGCTGAAAAATGTCGAAAGTTCAGGTTATCGTTTTTTGGCTGTGACTGTCGATGCGTTGATCGCAGCGTATTGGAACTGCGCCCAATCGATTTCTCTCGCAAAATGACGTCGGAATAGTGCCACAATTAATTTATTTCAGCACTTTTGAAAATCGCGAAAATTTTCGCCAAAAATACAAAGGGGTTAACCTTCCTTTTTTTTTGACCAAAAAATTTTTCGTCCCTGAATTGATTCGTATGACTCTTTCCCGACCAATTGGACCCCAAGGAACTCGGAAAACGCAGCAAAAGGAGCGTGGGATCAACGGGAGAGAAGATACGAGGAAAAAAGCACCTGCTGAAAAATGTCGAAAATTCAGGTTGTCGTTTTTTGGCTGTAACTGTCGATGCGTTGATCGCAGCGTATTGGGACTGCGCCCAATCGATTTCTCTCGCAAAATGACGTCGGAATAGTGCCACAATTGATTTATTTCAGCACTTTTGAAAATCGCGAAAATTTTCGCCAAAAATACAAAGGGGTTAACCTTCCTTTTTTTTTGACCAAAAAATTTTTCGTCCCAGAATTGATTCGTATGACTCTTTCCCGACCAATTGGACCCCAAGGAACTCAGAAAACGCAGCAAAAGGAGCGTGGGATCAACGGGAGAGAAGATACGAGGAAAAAAGCACCTGCTGAAAAATGTCGAAAATTCAGGTTGTCGTTTTTTGGCTGTAACTTCCGATGCGTTGATCGCAGCGTATTGGGACTGCGCCCAATCGATTTCTCTCGCAAAATTACGTCGGAATAGTGCCACAATTAATTTATTCCAGCACTTTTGAAAATCGCGAAAATTTTCGCCAAAAATACAAAGGGGTTAACCTTCCTTTTTTTTTGACCAAAAAATTTTTCGTCCCAGAATTGATTCGTATGACTCTTTCCCGACCAATTGGACCCCAAGGAACTCAGAAAACGCAGCAAAAGGAGCGTGGGATCAAGGGGAGAGAAGATACGAGGAAAAAAGCACCTGCTGAAAAATGTCGAAAATTCAGGTTGTCGTTTTTTGGCTGTAACTTTCGATGCGTTGATCGCAGCGTATTGGGACTGCGCCCAATCGATTTCTCTCGCAAAATTACGTCGGAATAGTGCCACAATTAATTTATTCCAGCACTTTTGAAAATCGCGAAAATTTTCGCCAAAAATACATAGGGGTTAACCTTCCTTTTTTTTTTACCAAAAAATTTTTCGTCCCAGAATTGATTCGTATGACTCTTTCCCGACCAATTGGACCCCAAGGAACTCAGAAAACGCAGCAAAAGGAGCGTGGGATCAAGGGGAGAGAAGATACGAGGAAAAAAGCACCTGCTGAAAAATGTCGAAAATTCAGGTTGTCGTTTTTTGGCTGTAACTGTCGATGCGTTGATCGCAGCGTATTGGGACTGCGCCCAATCGATTTCTCTCGCAAAATGACGTCGGAATAGTGCCACAATTGATTTATTTCAGCACTTTTGAAAATCGCGAAAATTTTCGCCAAAAATACAAAGGGGTTAACCTTCCTTTTTTTTTGACCAAAAAATTTTTCGTCCCAGAATTGATTCGTATGACTCTTTCCCGACCAATTGGACCCCAAGGAACTCAGAAAACGCAGCAAAAGGAGCGTGGGATCAACGGGAGAGAAGATACGAGGAAAAAAGCACCTGCTGAAAAATGTCGAAAATTCAGGTTGTCGTTTTTTGGCTGTAACTTCCGATGCGTTGATCGCAGCGTATTGGGACTGCGCCCAATCGATTTCTCTCGCAAAATTACGTCGGAATAGTGCCACAATTAATTTATTCCAGCACTTTTGAAAATCGCGAAAATTTTCGCCAAAAATACAAAGGGGTTAACCTTCCTTTTTTTTTGACCAAAAAATTTTTCGTCCCAGAATTGATTCGTATGACTCTTTCCCGACCAATTGGACCCCAAGGAACTCAGAAAACGCAGCAAAAGGAGCGTGGGATCAAGGGGAGAGAAGATACGAGGAAAAAAGCACCTGCTGAAAAATGTCGAAAATTCAGGTTGTCGTTTTTTGGCTGTAACTTTCGATGCGTTGATCGCAGCGTATTGGGACTGCGCCCAATCGATTTCTCTCGCAAAATTACGTCGGAATAGTGCCACAATTAATTTATTCCAGCACTTTTGAAAATCGCGAAAATTTTCGCCAAAAATACATAGGGGTTAACCTTCCTTTTTTTTTTACCAAAAAATTTTTCGTCCCAGAATTGATTCGTATGACTCTTTCCCGACCAATTGGACCCCAAGGAACTCAGAAAACGCAGCAAAAGGAGCGTGGGATCAACGGGAGAGAAGATACGAGGAAAAAAGCACCTGCTGAAAAATGTCGAAAATTCAGGTTGTCGTTTTTTGGCTGTAACTTCCGATGCGTTGATCGCAGCGTATTGGGACTGCGCCCAATCGATTTCTCTCGCAAAATTACGTCGGAATAGTGCCACAATTGATTTATTTCAGCACTTTTGAAAATCGCGAAAATTTTCGCCAAAAATACAAAGGGGTTAACCTTCCTTTTTTTTTGACCAAAAAATTTTTCGTCCCAGAATTGATTCGTATGACTCTTTCCCGACCAATTGGACCCCAAGGAACTCAGAAAACGCAGCAAAAGGAGCGTGGGATCAAGGGGAGAGAAGATACGAGGAAAAAAGCACCTGCTGAAAAATGTCGAAAATTCAGGTTGTCGTTTTTTGGCTGTAACTTTCGATGCGTTGATCGCAGCGTATTGGGACTGCGCCCAATCGATTTCTCTCGCAAAATTACGTCGGAATAGTGCCACAATTAATTTATTCCAGCACTTTTGAAAATCGCGAAAATTTTCGCCAAAAATACATAGGGGTTAACCTTCCTTTTTTTTTTACCAAAAAATTTTTCGTCTCAGAATTGATTCGTATGACTCTTTCCCGACCAATTGGACCCCAAGGAACTCAGAAAACGCAGCAAAAGGATCGTGGGATCAACGGGAGAGAAGATACGTGGAAAAAAGCACCTGCTGAAAAATGTCGAAAATTCAGGTTGTCGTTTTTTGGCTGTAACTTTCGATGCGTTGATCGCAGCGTATTGGCACTGCGCCCAATCGATTTCTCTCGCAAAATGACGTCGGGATAGTGCCACAATTAATTTATTCCAGCACTTTTGAAAATCGCGAAAATTTTCGCCAAAAATACAAAGGGGTTAACCTTCCTTTTTTTTTGACCAAAAAATTTTTCGTCACAGAATTGATTCGTATGACTCTTTCCCGACCATTTGGACCCTAAGGAACTCAGAAAACGCAGCAAAAGGAGCGTGGGATCAACGGGAGAGAAGATTCGAGGAAAAAAGCACCTGCTGAAAAATGTCGAAAGTTCAGGTTTTCGTTTTTTGGCTGTAACTGTCGATGCGTTGATCGCAGCGTATTGGGACTGCGCCCAATCGATTTCTCTCGCAAAATGACGTTGGAATAGTGCCACAATTAATTTATTTCAGCACTTTTGAAAATCGCGAAAATTTTCGCCAAAAATACAAAGGGGTTAACCTTCCTTTTTTTTTGACCAAAAAATTTTTCGTCCCAGAATTGATTCGTATGACTCTTTCCCGACCAATTGGACCCCAAGGAACTCAGAAAACGCAGCAAAAGGAGCGTGGGATCAACGGGAGAGAAGATTCGAGGAAAAAAGCACCTGCTGAAAAATGTCGAAAGTTCAGGTTTTCGTTTTTTGGCTGTAACTTCCGATGCGTTGATCGCAGCGTATTGGGACTGCGCCCAATCGATTTCTCTCGCAAAATGACGTCGGAATAGTGCCACGATTAATCGATTCCAGCACATTTGAAAATCGCGAAAATTTTCGCCAAAAATACAAAGGGGTTAACCTTCCTTTTTTTTTGACCAAAAAATTTTTCGTCCCAGAATTGATTCGTATGACTCTTTCCCGACCAATTGGACCCCAAGGAACTCAGAAAACGCAGCAAAAGGATCGTGGGATCAACGGGAGAGAAGATACGTGGAAAAAAGCACCTGCTGAAAAATGTCGAAAACACAGGTTCTTGTTTTAGGGCTGCAACTTTTGATTCGTTGATCGCAGCGTATTGGGACTGCGCCCAATCGATTTCTCTCGCAAAATGACGTCGGAATAGTGCCACAATTAATTGATTCCAGCACTTTTGAAAATCGCGAAAATTTTCGCCAAAAATACAAAGGGGTTAACCTTCCTTTTTTTTTGACCAAAAAATTTTTCGTCCCAGAATTGATTCGTATGACTCTTTCCCGACCAATTGGACCCCAAGGAACTCAGAAAACGCAGCAAAAGGAGCGTGGGATCAACGGGAGAGAAGATTCGAGGAAAAAAGCACCTGCTGAAAAATGTCGAAAGTTCAGGTTTTCGTTTTTTGGCTGTAACTTCCGATGCGTTGATCGCAGCGTATTGGGACTGCGCCCAATCGATTTCTCCCGCAAAATGACGTCGGAATAGTGCCACAATCAATTTATTCCAGCACTTTTGAAAATCGCGAAAATTTTCGCCAAAAATACAAAGGGGTTAACCTTCCTTTTTTTTTGACCAAAAAATTTTTCGTCACAGAATTGATTCGTATGACTCTTTCCCGACCAATTGGACCCTAAGGAACTCAGAAAACGCAGCAAAAGGAGCGTGGGATCAACGGGAGAGAAGATACGAGGAAAAAAGCACCTGCTGAAAAATGTCGAAAATTCAGGTTGTCGTTTTTTGGCTGTAACTTTCGATGCGTTGATCGCAGCGTATTGGCACTGCGCCCAATCGATTTCTCTCGCAAAATGACGTCGGAATAGTGCCACAATTAATCGATTCCAGCACATTTGAAAATCGCGAAAATTTTCGCCAAAAATACAAAGGGGTTAACCTTCCTTTTTTTTTGACCAAAAAATTTTTCGTCTCAGAATTGATTCGTATGACTCTTTCCCGACCAATTGGACCCCAAGGAACTCAGAAAACGCAGCAAAAGGAGCGTGGGATCAACGAGAGAGAAGATACGAAGAAAAAAGCACCTGCTGAAAAATGTCGAAAATTCAGGTTGTCGTTTTTTGGCTGTAACTTTCGATGCGTTGATCGCAGCGTATTGGCACTGCGCCCAATCGATTTCTCTCGCAAAATGACGTCGGAATAGTGCCACAATTAATTTATTCCAGCACTTTTGAAAATCGCGAAAATTTTCGCGAAAAATACAAAGGGGTTAGCCTCACTTTTCCTTCATTTTTGAAGCTAAAAATTCTTCGTCTCAGATTCGATTCAGATGACCCTCTTCTGACCAATTGGACCCCCCGGAACTCAGAACACGCAGCGAAAAGAGCGTGGGATCAACAGAAGCGAAATTATGATGGAAAAAGCACCAGCTGAAAAATGTCGAAAACACAGGTTCTTGTTTTAGGGCTGCAACTTTTGATTCGTTGATCGCAGCGTATTGGGACTGCGCCCAATCGATTTCTCTCGCAAAATGACGTCGGAATAGTGCCACAATTAATTGATTCCAGCACTTTTGAAAATCGCGAAAATTTTCGCCAAAAATACAAAGGGGTTAACCTTCCTTTTTTTTTGACCAAAAAATTTTTCGTCCCAGAATTGATTCGTATGACTCTTTCCCGACCAATTGGACCCCAAGGAACTCAGAAAACGCAGCAAAAGGATCGTGGGATCAACGGGAGAGAAGATACGTGGAAAAAAGCACCTGCTGAAAAATGTCGAAAATTCAGGTTTTCGTTTTTTGGCTCTAACTTTCGATGCGTTGATCGCAGCGTATTGGGACTGCGCCCAATCGATTTCTCCCGCAAAATGACGTCGGAATAGTGCCACAATCAATTTATTCCAGCACTTTTGAAAATCGCGAAAATTTTCGCCAAAAATACAAAGGGGTTAACCTTCCTTTTTTTTTGACCAAAAAATTTTTCGTCACAGAATTGATTCGTATGACTCTTTCCCGACCAATTGGACCCTAAGGAACTCAGAAAACGCAGCAAAAGGAGCGTGGGATCAACGGGAGAGAAGATTCGAGGAAAAAAGCACCTGCTGAAAAATGTCGAAAGTTCAGGTTTTCGTTTTTTGGCTGTAACTGTCGATGCGTTGATCGCAGCGTATCGGGACTGCGCCCAATCGATTTCTCTCGCAAAATGACGTCGGAATAGTGCCACAATTAATTTATTTCAGCACTTTTGAAAATCGCCAAAATTTTCGCCAAAAATACAAAGGGGTTAACCTTCCTTTTTTTTTGACCAAAAAATTTTTCGTCCCAGAATTGATTCGTATGACTCTTTCCCGACCAATTGGACCCCAAGGAACTCAGAAAACGCAGCAAAAGGAGCGTGGGATCAACGGGAGAGAAGATACGAGGAAAAAAGCACCTGCTGAAAAATGTCGAAAATTCAGGTTGTCGTTTTTTGGCTGTAACTTCCGATGCGTTGATCGCAGCGTATTGGGACTGCGCCCAATCGATTTCTCTCGCAAAATGACGTCGGAATAGTGCCACAATTAATTTATTCCAGCACTTTTGAAAATCGCGAAAATTTTCGCGAAAAATACAAAGGGGTTAGCCTCACTTTTCCTTCATTTTTGAAGCTAAAAATTCTTCGTCTCAGATTCGATTCAGATGACCCTCTTCTGACCAATTGGACCCCCCGGAACTCAGAACACGCAGCGAAAAGAGCGTGGGATCAACAGAAGCGAAATTATGATGGAAAAAGCACCAGCTGAAAAATGTCGAAAACACAGGTTCTTGTTTTAGGGCTGCAACTTTTGATTCGTTGATCGCAGCGTATTGGGACTGCGCCCAATCGATTTCTCTCGCAAAATGACGTCGGAATAGTGCCACAATTAATTGATTCCAGCACTTTTGAAAATCGCGAAAATTTTCGCCAAAAATACAAAGGGGTTAACCTTCCTTTTTTTTTGACCAAAAAATTTTTCGTCCCAGAATTGATTCGTATGACTCTTTCCCGACCAATTGGACCCCAAGGAACTCAGAAAACGCAGCAAAAGGAGCGTGGGATCAACGGGAGAGAAGATTCGAGGAAAAAAGCACCTGCTGAAAAATGTCGAAAGTTCAGGTTTTCGTTTTTTGGCTGTAACTTCCGATGCGTTGATCGCAGCGTATTGGGACTGCGCCCAATCGATTTCTCCCGCAAAATGACGTCGGAATAGTGCCACAATCAATTTATTCCAGCACTTTTGAAAATCGCGAAAATTTTCGCCAAAAATACAAAGGGGTTAACCTTCCTTTTTTTTTGACCAAAAAATTTTTCGTCACAGAATTGATTCGTATGACTCTTTCCCGACCAATTGGACCCTAAGGAACTCAGAAAACGCAGCAAAAGGAGCGTGGGATCAACGGGAGAGAAGATACGAGGAAAAAAGCACCTGCTGAAAAATGTCGAAAATTCAGGTTGTCGTTTTTTGGCTGTAACTTTCGATGCGTTGATCGCAGCGTATTGGCACTGCGCCCAATCGATTTCTCTCGCAAAATGACGTCGGAATAGTGCCACAATTAATCGATTCCAGCACATTTGAAAATCGCGAAAATTTTCGCCAAAAATACAAAGGGGTTAACCTTCCTTTTTTTTTGACCAAAAAATTTTTCGTCTCAGAATTGATTCGTATGACTCTTTCCCGACCAATTGGACCCCAAGGAACTCAGAAAACGCAGCAAAAGGAGCGTGGGATCAACGAGAGAGAAGATACGAAGAAAAAAGCACCTGCTGAAAAATGTCGAAAATTCAGGTTGTCGTTTTTTGGCTGTAACTTTCGATGCGTTGATCGCAGCGTATTGGCACTGCGCCCAATCGATTTCTCTCGCAAAATGACGTCGGAATAGTGCCACAATTAATTTATTCCAGCACTTTTGAAAATCGCGAAAATTTTCGCGAAAAATACAAAGGGGTTAGCCTCACTTTTCCTTCATTTTTGAAGCTAAAAATTCTTCGTCTCAGATTCGATTCAGATGACCCTCTTCTGACCAATTGGACCCCCCGGAACTCAGAACACGCAGCGAAAAGAGCGTGGGATCAACAGAAGCGAAATTATGATGGAAAAAGCACCAGCTGAAAAATGTCGAAAACACAGGTTCTTGTTTTAGGGCTGCAACTTTTGATTCGTTGATCGCAGCGTATTGGGACTGCGCCCAATCGATTTCTCTCGCAAAATGACGTCGGAATAGTGCCACAATTAATTGATTCCAGCACTTTTGAAAATCGCGAAAATTTTCGCCAAAAATACAAAGGGGTTAACCTTCCTTTTTTTTTGACCAAAAAATTTTTCGTCCCAGAATTGATTCGTATGACTCTTTCCCGACCAATTGGACCCCAAGGAACTCAGAAAACGCAGCAAAAGGAGCGTGGGATCAACGGGAGAGAAGATTCGAGGAAAAAAGCACCTGCTGAAAAATGTCGAAAGTTCAGGTTTTCGTTTTTTGGCTGTAACTTCCGATGCGTTGATCGCAGCGTATTGGGACTGCGCCCAATCGATTTCTCCCGCAAAATGACGTCGGAATAGTGCCACAATCAATTTATTCCAGCACTTTTGAAAATCGCGAAAATTTTCGCCAAAAATACAAAGGGGTTAAACCTTCCTTTTTTTTTGACCAAAAAATTTTTCGTCACAGAATTGATTCGTATGACTCTTTCCCGACCAATTGGACCCTAAGGAACTCAGAAAACGCAGCAAAAGGAGCGTGGGATCAACGGGAGAGAAGATACGAGGAAAAAAGCACCTGCTGAAAAATGTCGAAAATTCAGGTTGTCGTTTTTTGGCTGTAACTTTCGATGCGTTGATCGCAGCGTATTGGCACTGCGCCCAATCGATTTCTCTCGCAAAATGACGTCGGAATAGTGCCACAATTAATCGATTCCAGCACATTTGAAAATCGCGAAAATTTTCGCCAAAAATACAAAGGGGTTAACCTTCCTTTTTTTTTGACCAAAAAATTTTTCGTCTCAGAATTGATTCGTATGACTCTTTCCCGACCAATTGGACCCCAAGGAACTCAGAAAACGCAGCAAAAGGAGCGTGGGATCAACGAGAGAGAAGATACGAAGAAAAAAGCACCTGCTGAAAAATGTCGAAAATTCAGGTTGTCGTTTTTTGGCTGTAACTTTCGATGCGTTGATCGCAGCGTATTGGCACTGCGCCCAATCGATTTCTCTCGCAAAATGACGTCGGAATAGTGCCACAATTAATTTATTCCAGCACTTTTGAAAATCGCGAAAATTTTCGCGAAAAATACAAAGGGGTTAGCCTCACTTTTCCTTCATTTTTGAAGCTAAAAATTCTTCGTCTCAGATTCGATTCAGATGACCCTCTTCTGACCAATTGGACCCCCCGGAACTCAGAACACGCAGCGAAAAGAGCGTGGGAACAACAGAAGCGAAATTATGATGGAAAAAGCACCAGCTGAAAAATGTCGAAAACACAGGTTCTTGTTTTAGGGCTGCAACTTTTGATTCGTTGATCGCAGCGTATTGGGACTGCGCCCAATCGATTTCTCTGGCAGAATTACGTCTGAATAGTGCATGAAGGAATTCATTTCAGCACTTTTCAAAACCACTCAAATGTCTGCCAAAAATACAAATTTCTCACAAAACGATTGTTGTACTTCTTGACTAACTATCTTTACGGCAGCAAATACGAAAAAGCAACAGCAGTTCCGTAGCATGAACAGCTGCAGGCGCACAACGAGCATTCATCGTCCCATTGCATAAGAGTATCTAGCGAATGAATTGAACATACAGATCGACATGATCGATTTGTGTTCAAAATCGTGAATCTTCCGATGAAGTGCAGGAATATGTTACAGTAAAAATACTCGTTTTATTACATCAATAGGATAACGTGTTCCAGAGTCATTAGCAAAAAAAATTACAAACTTGCGTCACGAAACTGTTGATAATCCATCAGTTATTGCTCAGCCATAATAAGAAACATAATAATAATGGTGATGATCAGAGTTTTAGTAGTGATAATATTCATCGTCACAATATCGGTTATAGTAATTGTACTCTTCTTTTTGCTACTAGCGAATCACAGAGAAGCTATATTTTTCAATATGCCAAAGTTTTATACTGTTCTTAACTAAAATTCCGAAATAAAATATATTTGTTCATCGATATAGTATAATTCGTTTTGTTTCTTCTCGTAAAGCGATAACGTATAGTTAACACACTTAGAAGTTTCCTGAATGTATATGTATATATGTGTATATGTATCCACATTATGTACGTATATGTTCATATATATTCATTGTATACTCATATTCATACATATGTGTATATAATGTGGATACATGTATAAACTAGATAGAAGGGAACGTTACATCTAAGAAAATGTACATCGATGATAATAATAATCATTGTTCGTTATGTATATATGGTACAATAAAAAAGCGATTACATTAATTCTAAATATGTACATATACAGAGGCTTCCCTGCATACTTTGCTTACAACCATAGTTTATTCTACGTACCGCTATTACACTTTACAATAACAACAAGAGACTTATGTTAGAAACATTGCGTCTACCCTTATATTCAATTTTACTTTCACTATAATAGATACATACAATACGTACATTATAATTTCACATAAGAAGAAATTTGCTGAAAATCAATATTTGTCTTCAGATACTCTCCAACTTATATTTTCTTTAAAACATCCAATATGTACATCGACATACACTGTCATACAGGTGTAATTAGTTATGGCTCTTAAACCTAATGAACCGTATACACACAATCTGTATTCTCAGATAGACGGTGATACAGTGTGAAATGACAGGAAATTAATCCATTAACAAAGCAACACAATGATCTAATAACATATGAACCAATTATGCTCACACACAATGGCCCACAATGTCCATCTGATTATACATACTTTCTAAATTACAGCGTATAATTTGATAATACACATAGATTTTTCCCTGAGACTGATTATTACAATTAAAATATGCATTTACTGCGTCTGAATAACTATTTCTGTGGCTGTTATTTATTAATATTAGTAACTAAGTCTTTGAGTGCATACAAAGCATTGTGTCGCACTTTTTGAGTCCACTGACATTTAACGGTAACTGCGAGGTTGAAATGCAGCACGCAGTAGAATAATAAGTACGTAGATCGATTATATTTGAATGATTTTCAATGCAAGCGTACCGATTTCTGCAATCAAAGTAATACATTTTTCTATATAATAAATACACCATTATTTTATACATTCAAAACGTTAGAAATAAAATTTTTTATTTTAAGTAGAAAAAAAAAAATTTATCCAACGTAATATCTGATTCGAATTAGTTCAAAATAGATTATAGCTGGTCATCTTATTGCACAGAGAACATTTTTATATTGTGATTTTAGTATTGCCATCCAACGAAATAGCTTGTCTACTTCGGTTGCGTTTTTATGATTGCGCTATCAGTCTACCCAAGAGTATTAACACAAAAAGAATCACTTTTCCCGATTGCACTTCCCAATTCATAAATGCCCCTTAGCTTTTAGGCAAATACACGTATGTACATTTGAAAATTAATTCATCAACGGTAAACAAATTTTATAAATACATAATTATGTGTACTTGACGAACATTGCAAGTGAAGTAATTGAAGTTAAATTAAAAATTGGTAACGTAATAATCTTATTCATTGATTTATTTATTATATTATTTTTTCTTCTAACAGTATTTGCACTACTAAAATAGTAACCATGCCTCATTTCTTCTTTCTTTCTTTGTTCAACTCTTATAGAATTGGCTTATTCGAGGTATTTCAACAAGGAAATATGTATTTAGTATGATTTTTAGTCATTGAGAATATGCACTGATATACATACTACGTACATAGTTTACATGAATATAAAACAGCAAATCATAACTGATATCCCTTGTTGAATATATTCTGGATTATCTAATGTCCAGACGGCAGTTTTCTCCTAAAAGCAATAGATTAAAATTTTTATTCAAACAGCCGTAACAGGCATTTTATTAAAATATCATCCGACGGATATATATCTCCAATAAATACTCTAATAATATAATGTCACAGGTTGCTGCTTTGTTGTCCTCACTTCTAATTGTATGAAAAATGAAAACTATAATAATACACTTCGTTTACTACCCACATAATATATCATTCGTCAGCATTGCACTATTACCGACAATATGCTGCGATATAATTATTCATTGTAACAGTTTTTCAATGTATATTCATATAAATTGCCCATTTCATAATGCTCGTGAGATCCAGAATGCTCCAATATGAATATTTCGGTGGAAGTCACTTTATACACATCCAAATTGTTACATGTGTTGCACCGTTCATCGACCAATAGTTTTCAGGCCTCACATTCATTCACCCTAACAAGTTTCGTTTAGTTTGTCGTTTAATTCTTTTATGTCTTTCCCGCTTGAATCCAAGACAGGATAAAGTTCTCTTTTCATCAACTTTCATTGATATAAGTTCATCTTCGATTGAAGTCGACGGCCTAGCCTGGAGACAGGTGTCTTGCCCCAGTGGCACCTCCTGTCACCTTGAGCTAATCACGACTCGTTCAACGTTAAGAAGTGACTTCACTTTATCATTGTACTTAATAAGCGTTACTTTGGAGGCGCGCACGTTTATTCTCTCGCCGCCACTCAACAGATGACAACATCGAGACTGTTCTAGAAAATCTGGAAGCTTTAATTCTCGCATAACGTCACGGTGAGCTACCGCCGGCGGTCCGGCAGGAGCCTTTGGATTAACTTGGCGAAGCAGAGCATCCCTACTCTTCACACGTAACACTGCTGTCAAGTCTTGCAGAAGTACCCATTTGTCGGGGTCGTTGGCAAGGGAATACAGCACTGGTAAGTTAACGTCGCTCACTTCCATTTCGATATCTTCAAGTTCGGGCTCTGGAATATCCATGGGAGGTTCGCTTAATGGACTGTAGCCTGTCGGCTCAAGATCTGTAAACCAATTAGATTCTAGATTAAAATTAAAATCTGCCCACACTTACGTAGGTTAATATAAATTTACATAATATACACGCAAGTTTAAGGCGAATTTTGACCAATTAAGTCAGAGATCGATGAAAAAAGGCGATATTTTTACTCACCAAAAATTGATGACGGACCTGCGAAACTCCATGGAGCAGCAGGACGTCCTTGTACGTCGTCTAGATGTTGTTCGAGGATCAAATATGCGTCTGTGTCCGAGGCCAGCATCAAGGGAGTCTGGCCAGCATAGGTAGCCAACAACGGATCAGCACCGTATGAAAGCAGCAATCTGACAAGTTCGGTTGCCCCATTCTCTGCAGCTTCGTGTAGTGGTCTAGAAGGGCAAAAGAATATCTCAGCTTTATGCAAAGTCTATTATTTCTCCTTTTGTGCTCACCTTATCCCCCCATTGGCGCTTTCGCTAACATTTGCCCCATAGGCAAGTAGAAGTTTAGCAATTTCTAGATGTCCTTTCGAACATGCCTCATGGAGGGGTGTGTATCCTGCATTATCCTTAGGGCTTGGTGGATTGTTCAACTTTTCCAAGCAATATGCTGCAACATCCTGAAAGGCATACTCAGAGTTATAACTCGTAGTTGGTAATACGATTACCATTTGTTTGCATGATTGTTTGATCCACAAGCATCTTGTGCTTACCGTATATCCAAGCCTTGCAGCCCGATGAAGGATGGTTTCACCCACGCCTTTCTTGATGACCCATGTTCTAATTTCCGTTTGTATATCAGCGACGGATTCGGGACTTGGACGAGGCACAGTTTGCTGGAAAAATTGATTTGTTGAATAATCGGGCTTGAGAAATAAGTGGCCAAAATGCATTGATTATGTTTTTATACTCACTCGTTTCCTATCCTTGGATGTAACGTCGTCTTTTTTCAATGGTTTCTTTTTCTTTCGCATGTAATCAAATCCAGAACGAAATTTTCGTCGGCCAGTACGTAATTTCAGCCTCTTTTTACTCGGTACCCCAATTTCGTCGGCATTCTCCGGTTCGACTTCGGGTCCGTTGCTCTCGGTTTCCTGCATTTCACTTGTCTCGTCCAACTCTTGTTTCGTTTCATCTTCTTTCTGGATTTTCTCCTTCTTTATATGCTGGAACTTCTTTTTAGCCAAAGATTTCAATAGGTTGTTACGTTTCTTAGGATTTAATAGATGTAGCTTGGAATTCATTAGTGCTTTGTTACTCCTCAATATTCCAGCACTTTTAAGACGAGACACGACTTTTTGCTTCAGCGTTCGTGACTTTCCTGGCTTGGATTCTTGCGTTTCATTTTGCGAATCGTCATCGTCTTGCGAAGTGTCTCCGTGATTTTGCATCGGCGGCGCAGACGCTGGTCTATCCTCCCCGAAGACTGCTCTAATCGTTGCCTGTTTCTTCAAAACCCGAGTCTCTGTTCTCGTTCGGCTCTTCAAAACGAACGTCGAAAATTCATTGGGCAGAGTGTGATTATTCTTAAAAGCATCTCTAAAGTTATTAACAGTCTGTTTACGAAAGTATCCCAAAAGACAGGAGTTCGTCACTTTTATTGGTTTCGGTGACTTGTTACTTTTGACAGGGGTCTTGCCTTTCGTCTTTTGCGTCGTTGCTAGGTCGTTCGATAAAAGAGGCGCCAAACTCGGCGTGGCAAGCAGCTCTGGCTCGTTCCTACCTTTTGGAAGAATCTTAGGGCATTTGATCAACTTTTCCTTGGCCCTTCGTTTCTGCTCTTTTTTACTAGTACCAACTTTCTGGGCGAGAAGGTCGATGATGGAATTATTTTCCAATCGAGTCTGTCGGGTCGATTTCGTTGGACACGACATTGTCGTTGAGGAAGTTGCTTCTTCATCGTCGATTTTGCTCTCCAGTCCAGCAAGACTGAAACTACAGTTTGACTCCAAGTCGCTGTCTGATATTCTTATTCGTTCGTTATCGGTGCTTTCCATCGATACAGAGAGTGCCGGTGATCCCGGATCGAGATCCGGAAGTGAAGTTGACAACCTATGAAACCTGGATGGCTTCGAAACGGTTATTAACCTGGTTGGCATTCTTAGCGATTTTTTATAAACGTAAACCTCATCCTCCCAACCCGGTCTGAAGTCGCTTCCATCGCCGAACAATGGTTTCGGTTTACCTTTTTGCGACACACTGCCCTTTGCCGGTGACGACTTTCCCTCCTTATCCTTTGGGGCCTTGTGCGGCGTCGTATCTCGCGAGCGCAACTTCATACCTTCAGTTTCCGCATTCGCACTCGAGCGTTTTCTGGCACGTAATCTATCAGCTACCGAAGAACCATGGCCGAATTCAGCGCTTGCTTCACTCTCTTCGCTCGAGCTTTCGCTGCCGCTAGATGAGATAAGTTTTATCCTACTACCACGACGAGATCTCTTCTTCCTTCCGACGATCTCTTCTTCCCCGTCACTCTCGATCTTCGTAGAATTCTTTCGCGCCGCTCTTTGAATTAGTGGCAACTCGTCCGAATCTCGTTCCACGATTTTTTCAACCTTCTCCGTTTTAATATCTGATTCGTCGGGTTCAGTCTTGATTTCCAAATTTTCGAGGCAGTCGTTCTCGGTTTTCACCTCGATCACCTCCTCTTTGATCTTCACAGTTTCGCTTGGCACATCTGGTACCTCTTGCTTAATGTCTTCAGGCTTCACTTCGAGCCTAGGCGCCGATTCCGCGTCCGAATTTAACGCGGAATCAGTTTCTAGCTTTGTCGCCGAACCCGAACCGGACTCTCCCTTCTTCCGTCTGCCACGTTTTTTCGTTGTGACATCGCCACTTCGTAGCTGTTCCATAAACTTATCACAGGTTGTCGACCAGAACGAGTCTGGTTCGATGATTTTGTCATTTTCCTGAAAAACCAAAAAACACATCACATCATCAAGTCACCGTCACATCAATGCCATCGGTTTAATCAACAACATCCCTAAAATTTTACACAGAGAATCGACTCGTACCTTGAGTTCTATCTTCACTAAGTCAGACGACGAAGCCATTCTCATGCACATCGCGTTGTTGAGCGGTACGGGTGGCTGGACCTTCGACAGTTGCCTTCTGTCCCTTCGCATTTCTTCCAGCGTCTGTCTCTCCAAAACCGGCATTTCACCCTCGGAGTCACTCTCTCTGAAGTCAAACACCGAGGTTTCTGATGAGCTTCGGAATCCGCTAGCTCTCGGCGGTACGACCGAAGCTTTGGCTGGGGTTGGCGCCGGAGCTGGAATAGTTGCCGCAACAGGTAAATCCTCGTCGGTCCTTGAGAACAACCGCCTTCGGGGCGGAAGACTAGCCACCTGTTCGCGAGTGAGCTTGGGAGGGCTTCCCCCAGAAGAACCGGACTGGGGCGTTGATGTGGAAGCTCCATTTTCAATGTCTTCAATATCGAAAAGAAAAAAAGAAAACAATTTATTCAGTAGCCATGACAATTGAGTGAACAAATGCACTTCGTCATAATCATTGGTTATTACGGAAAATTACCTTTCGGTGTTGCCGAGATCTCCTGGGATGACGCCACCGTCGGTTTAGCGCCAAACTGGCCGGCTGACACCTGGTGACATTTTAATTACAATAAAACGTAATCGTTGATGCGTAGAAAGATTGGCCTCAAGCGTAGAGGAATACTATCGAAAATATTTGGACGGCTAGGAACGAGGACGTAAACGATTGAATATCAAACCGAGCCGATGTATTATCAACGCACCTGTTTCAATTCAGCTTTAGTTCGTATTCGGGCTGCCAATATAGCCGCTAATCCATCGTCCTTGTCACGATGAATCTGGTTTTCGATACCTCTCGTCATCGAGTTGGCCTCTTTGCCAGGTATAGTGGCGGATGAGTTAACCCTGGTGCCGTACAGACTGTGAGAGGGTTCCTGGATAATCGAGTCGACCGCCCTTGGCACGTGAAATTTGTAGTGAGGTGGAGTGGTGCTGTTCCTTTCGAGAAGACTAGCAGCGGTGAAGGGGGAGAGATTATGTCTTCCAATGTTGGTTTTGGGCTCGACTGGTGTGACGACCTGTTGCGGTAAAGAATAAGAAAGAACGGTAAGTATGAACAAGTAGCGAAACAAGTCAAATAGAAGCTGAGATTCGTGAGAAACTTACCTTATTCTGAAAGCTTGGCTGATTGTAATTGGCGAGTATTGGTTGCTGGCTGTTGCTGAGCTGCTCCTCCCGCTGTTGTTTATTTTCCAAACTGTTCCTGAGGAGGCTGAGTACCCGTTTCTTGTCGGTCCCCGCGTTGCTGGGCTGTTCCGCGTTCGGTCCAGAATTAGGAACATGAGAAGCAGGTACTCGGTAGCTTGCATGCTGTCCCTGACCGTGTCGGTATCCCGCGGAATACAAATTCTGGTGCCCCGAGGACTGAGGGATATGTGAGTGTCCAGTGACTCTTGGGGTTCCACCCTGATTTCCGTAGACGGCGGGTGAGGCTGGAGCAAAGGAGCCCCTGGCAGCACCCTTGATTTCCGGATAATTCCTTTTATCACAGTAATTATACGCACTGTTGTTTTCGCGGCGTTGATCGTAGCCGGCGGGCACGACGGCGGAATTGACGCCATTGGAAACGGGTGCGTTCAAGCTCATCTCCTGACGCTGGCGTTCTTGAAGCGCATTGGACAGTCTTTGCTCTATTTGTTGGTCTATCGACTGCCGCCACTTTTCAACACGCGGTTGTTTGCTGAGCCCGGTATAGGGCGTCGGATCGGCCGCGGTCCTCTTGGTTGCCGGCTGTCTGTCCCTGCCGTATGCTGACGGCTGAACATGAGCCATCTTGTTCCTGTCGACATGGTACTTGCTGAGATCGGACGTATACTCCTGGTGACGTATCGCGTTACCGCCGGGTTCCATCACCGGAGCGTACCTGGGGCGTGCCACGTTCCCGACGCGATAGGGTGGGTTCTTTTCGTACGGCAACGAGGACGGGGCAGCGGGAGCTTTCTTGAAGGTCGCTATATTGGGCAGAGGGGCAACCGCCGCTGGATTAACACGCGGCGATGGCGCGTATATATGTGAGCTGCTCCTGCGAAGCGAGTTGCTCTCATGCGCCGGGTGGTGGAGGGGCGTCGAGCTGAAGTTCGGTAAGAAATCGACTTTCGGCGCGCGGACAGTTTGCAGAGGAGTGGAAGCCCTGACCCCGGAAGCAGGGCTTCGGGAATGTCCGAAGCTCCGCCCGTCGTATACCGGATACGCGGCACCCGGAGGCACGAGTACGGTCCTCCCGGCGTTTCTCGACGAAGCGGCGTTGGAGCTGCTGACGATTTTGTCCCCGCTGCAGGAGGCCTCCGGGTCATCCTGGGCCGTGGAGTCCGCGGGGGTCTTGATCGTTCTGAGCGAGAGATCCAACGGCGACTCTCGTTTTCTGTTCGACGTCGGCGCCCCGTTGGTCTGAAGCGTGCTGGGACTCGAAGGGGGAGGGACGGACTGGCTGACGACTGTGGACGTTGGGTAGGCTGTCGACGCGCTCGGGTAATCCTTGTAGGCGTAATTCTCCTGAGGTTGGTGCGGCGTCAAGGGATACGGATTGACAGACCGACCCCCAGACCGGCTCGGGTAGCCAGGATTGACGATGGTCGACGACATCGGCGTCGGGACGGTCGGTATGTTGGAAATTGGCGCACCGTTCGACGTCACGGTGGTGCTGGTCGCGTTGCTGCCGTGATGACTGGGCGCCATGGTTGTGGCGTACCTCGGATAGACCCCGGGCTGTCCACCGACCCTGCTGTACATGGAACTTGCCGAGGTGACGACGTTCCCGTTGGCATGCTGGTTGTTCACGGCGACCGGATAGTCGGACAACCTCGCCGGATTCGGCGTTAAACCGGTCGTCGAGGAATTCTTCGTAATCGAAGACTGGGGTCGCTGTTGCTGCCTGTGCATCGGTTGGGCCTTGGACAAGGCTTCACGCGAGTTTCTGTCGTAATGATAGGACAGGGTGGCGATCGGTGGGAGATTGTGAGTATTCGAGGTCCGCTGAACCGATACCGGTGTCTGGTAGGACTGAACCCCGTACGGCCGTTCAGCCTCCGGGCAATTCCTTCTTCCAGCATCTTGGACTCCGTTGTAGGCGATCGACTTGCCATGAGCACCGTACTGGCCGCCGGGGTTGGCCGTCGAAGGCGCTGAAACCGGAGGAACCGCGTAGGGCTGAGACCGATTGCTCTGCGAGTAGTAACCGGAGGTTGAGTTCTTCGGCTGGAGCTGGGAATGGTAGCCGGACAACTGTGGCTGAGCGTAGCCGGCAGCTGTCGACGGATAAGAACTCGGCTGCTGATAGTGCTGGGAGCTCGATGACGAGTACGAGTGCGGAGTAGACTGTGCGGGGGCTTGGGGAGGCGGGGGATAGGTCGGTGACCGAGGCTGAAAGGTACTGGAGTTATTAGTAGGGTGGGGCGAAGGGGGGTGGTAGGAAGTTGCCTCGTGAGGCGAGGGCGAGTGGTAGACCGAGTTCGGGGGTGGCATGTGGGGAGACACCCGGGGACAATAGCCGGTGGAACCGGCGGCGTTACCGGCGCCAACAACGTGATGCTGAAGGGGCGAGGGATTGACTCGGGCGGGATTCTGGGGTGACGGAATGTGCTGCGGAAGGTTATGGGGCGAAGGAATGTGCGTATGAGCATTGTTTCCGTGAACGGCGACCTGATGAGCCGCCGGATTACCAGCGGCAGACGACGAGGCCGCGGAACCTGGCTGCTGCAGCTGATGCCGCTGCTGCTGCTGATTTGAGGTAGGAATAACCGCGTTTCGCACGGTGTAACCCTGCGCGGCGGCGTGCTGCTGGTGAGCGCCGTTCGCCTGCACCGAATTCGGATAGCCCGAGCCGTGGCCCCGCAGTGCCGGACTCCGAAGATCCCGGGATTCGTGAACGTGACTTTGGGCTCCGGGTCCCGGTGGTAAGGCGCAACTCTGCTCGGCCGGACTCGAACGGGTCACGGACTGCTGGACGACACCGGAGCTCGGAACCGCGTTGGCAGACTGGTAAGTCGAGCTCTGGGTCATCGGCAGTGGCGTGCTCTTCGTGATTTCGGGGTGATGATATCGCGGGTAGTACTGCGTCCTCGGCGCCACCATCGCTGGACTCGGAGGGGCCCGTTCGACGGCCTGATAGGACGAATGCGCCGGCAGCATATCGGCGGCCGTCGAGTACGGCGTTCTAGATACGGTGTTGAGCTGCTGATAAACGGGCGGCGTTGAGCAGGCCTTCGGAGGTTGTAACTGGTGCAGCTGGGCCGGTGATGAGGAGGAGGGGGAGGAGGAGTGCGCGGCGGCGTGATCGTAGGCCTGCTTGCTGGCTGGCTGCATCTCGGTTAGGGACCCGGCGGGGGCCTCGAGACTGACGCACGTTCCGTCCGTCGGCCTGGTGTCGGGAACCTCGACGCGGGTCGGCTGCGGCGGGTAAGGTTCGACGGGTCCGTGTGGGTTCCAGTAAGAGTTGCCCACCTGGCTCGCGTCCTGCCTGTCCTCAGGCCCCCGCGAACCGAGTTCGACCCGCTGCTGGGCCCCGGGGGCCTCGCGCGAAACAGCCGCGATGGTGCTGGATGAGGTCGGCCCGGAAACCGAGGCCGTGACATCGCCATGACCGTACGAAGAGGAG
Organism: Neodiprion fabricii; assembly: GCF_021155785.1. Lineage (NCBI taxonomy): Eukaryota > Metazoa > Arthropoda > Insecta > Hymenoptera > Diprionidae > Neodiprion > Neodiprion fabricii. The sequence goes on from NC_060239.1 coordinate 1,993,918, forward strand.
GTCGATGTTGCGATGTTCTCCGTCGACGATGTCGTGCCTGCTGTACTAGGTACGGGAAGTCCCTGGAAGTACTGGCGAGCCCCCTCCAACACGTTAGTGAAGCTCACATCCATGTCCCGCCGACTGCTGCTAATCTGGAAAAGACCAACGAAGGGAAGTTGCGGTTAGTCGACCAGTAAGGCGAGCGCGGCGCGGTTTACCGCTAACCCGCTCCGCGTGCTCGGTGCACGGCTCTCTATCCCTTCCATCCCGAACCTCCCCCCCCCCCCCTTGCCACTTATTATTTCTTTTTCTTTCCTTCCTTCAGTCGCTATTTACAGCCGCCTCCCACCGTTGCGTTGGACGAACTGCGGACCCTCGACAACGAACTTACCGCGTCCCGGGTATCAGGCTGTTCTTGGTATACAGGTACCCGTGCATATCTCGCAATTAGCATCAAGTTTTCGAACGAGCGGCGTGCCTGCAGGGCTAATCCACTCGGATAGTCGGATTAATTAGACAAAGGGGAACCGTTTCACCTAACAATGTAGGTTCGAGACGACGGCGATGAAAGTTCGTTAAGTCGAGAATGCAATCTGGGTGTCGGACGAAATTATTACAACCAAGGATCAACGGGAACCCGCCATTGGGGGGGGGGGGGGGGGGAGGAGGCATAAAGCTACGGTGTATTAATCTTCATTGTCTTCTATCTGTTCATCCGCCCGACGCAAGACACGCAAGCGCGTTGCTCAGCATCTCTCTACAGATCTATCTACGGTTATATTCTTCTTCTTCTTTTACTCTGACGGTTAATGCGGTCCGAGGAGATGGAATCGCTCGAGGACCACGCGGTGCTAATACCTGGTAAGCCTGATCGAATCAATGAAATCGTAACCTGAACTCATGTACAAAAAAGTGCGAGTCGCGAAAGATAGAGCGAGAGAGATGTATATAAAGAGGGAGTTGGAGTGATTCGAGTAATCCACCAGCCTCCGCATCGCATTGTCGCAAGAATCGTTGCGTGATTCTCATCTCTTCTTTTCAACCCGAAGGCGCCTTTCGCAATGTGTTATTATATTTCACGTGTATAAATCCCTTCCCCTCCCCGACCTTGTAACAGTTGAAAATCTTGAATAAGAAAGAAACGGTACGATAATGTGGTTAGCCTAACCTATTTTACGTACCGGCGATTTCTTTACCCTTGATAAAGCACGCCAACAACTGAGAAATCACCAGCGTAACGCAAATCCGGAGGTGAAATGAATGAGAAAAACAAAAAAAAAAGAAAAAAAAAATATCTGTACGTTTCAAGGTACATCTGTACACTACACTTTACGGAGTAGAGAAATGTAATATTCGGATGAACGTCACATCAAATTTCAATGTATTGTTCAAGTACGCGTGGAAGTAATATAATCAACCATCGTCTGCGGCGTATTGAATCTACATAAGTAATCAGTTAATCGAAGAATGCCGCATACTAATGAAATTAGGCCAGTCATAAAAACCCGCAGCACAAGGTGATCCGACAAGTTTTAATTAGTTTTGACTGGAACTTATATAAAGACAGGGTGAAATCTGTTTTACGACTTGACCTTTTGTTCGCGTTATTAGATGAACTGAAAATTTCCAAGCGATTAAACGTCGAGAGCGGTGGCGGCGGCGGCAATGGTGGGTGGTTGAAGTAAGCAGAAAAGTTTTCGCTCAAATTCCGTCGCGTGCTTGTACTAATTGTACCCTGAAGCAACTGTGTCATGGTGGTGGCAGACGGAGGACGGTTAACCCGCTATGAAAAGCCAACTAGGTTAATGTGTGGCGATTTGTAACATAAATTCGTATGCTTCATTGGGTAAGAGAGACGTGGCTGTGGGTATCGAATGGGAGGTTTGTCGGAAAACTGTAAACAAGCTACGCGGAAACCATACGAAGGAAGACCTGCACGAGTGCGGAGAAAGAGAGGAAAGCGGGGGAGAATAACTCCTCGGATAAACGGAACCCCGTGACCTCTAAGAGACTCTCTTCTCTCCGCTCTACGCCAATGCTAGCGCGAGAATCAATATCGCTCTCTCACAGTCCCGGGGTAGGAAATGGTGAGAGGAGGCACGTCCAAGAAAAGGACAGGGTATGGTTCCTTCTTCCATTCCACTCGTGTCCTCGACGCATGCTGTTCGGAACGCCCCCAATTGCACCCTAAATTTATTATTCCCGGTGTTTGAGAACCAAATAGCAAGGGGGCGACGACGCGAATTATATCGTCCTCCGTCCTTTCTCGCAAAGTAAAAAAAACGAGCATCGTTTCCGGATTCAGCGAAGAATATATCACCACCCCCTTTTAATTGAGATAACCAACGAATCGGATCGGAGAAGATAGTTGCACAAAGGTCAGGTTTCCTCTGGTACCAGAGACGTCAGCTGTGAATTGGTTTCACGCCTGATAGAGAAGGCCGTGATGAGAAGAGGAAAAGTGATTGAAGCAGGGAGGAGACGAGGACGAGAATGCAAACTCGATAAACAAAGTCTGCCGACGAAAGCGCGGCGGCGAGCTTTGCATCTTCCTCCGCTTCTCCCATTTCTCACCGCCTCGTTTCCATTAGCCTTATTGGGCCGGACAGTTACTTGTCGTTTAAGCTCCAGACGCGTAGCAGCTTTTCTGCAAGTCCGAGCCACTAGAAACTCACTTTCGTACCAGCTGAAACTTTCCAACGACGAATCATCGGCCAAGAACGCTGCTTTTCTGGTCGCCGGATTGAGCCAATTGTTCTAGTGGCATTTGGCGTGCCCGCTCTTTTCAAAATTCTTACAACACTGGAGCTGGATTAGGACGCTTAACTCAAAGAGGCGCCAAATTACGAGATTCTGAACAATTTTACTCGGACTAATTTATTAGCTAAGCGAAGCATTGGAAGCTCCTTAAGTATGTCACAAAGGCGATTCTGTAACATGTGTGGTCGAGTCATAACTGACAAGGTGGAACCCGACGAATTTCCCGGTAACAAAGTCGTTAATTATAACCGCGGCTGGAATGCGTGACATTGATATCGTGAGAGTTAGCCTAGCTATCAGTCTTCTCTGGTTTCTTAACTTTGGTCTTTGACCTCATCCTGCCGGTTCTCGTCGCCCGCTGCTCGCCGTGCACGGATTGCCATAAATTAAATACCTCAAAACAACAAGAGAACGCTTTAATCTCAACCAGTTATGGCACTCTGCCCGAAGGCATAATGGGTACTTTCTAACTTCCAAAATTCCTGACGTGAGTGTCTGCGTACGTAAGGATCCGAAAAGTAACAATTTGGTGCAAAGTTGCGGAGCAATTGAAAGGAAAAGTGAATCGAAAGAAAGAAAAAAAAAAATACTGACGATAAACACCACGAGGAATTCTATTACGAATGCGGTACAACGATTGCTGAGAGTGAATTAACATCCTTGTAACTGAAATAAAGAACCGGTCACGCTGCTCAAGTGTTCTTGAATTCACAATTGTGAAGCTTTTAGTTTTCCATCTTACACACACCGTCCATTCCTAGACCACAACGCACTTCCGTGAAAGTTTATACTGCTAGTTCTATGCTCTGGCAATCAAATGCACGCTGCTGTGACGCTACGCATCCCGGGTTTACAACGAATTTGTAGACGTATATTCTACCTTCGGATCGGTAAACGAAGTCAACGATCGTCCTGACACACCGTTCTTCCGAGTTTAACGATTCTCCCATCCTGTAGCGACTTGGTTTAGTGCAGTTTGGGTTTACTTTAGTTTCTCGTACTCCGAATGATTTTCTTGCCACAGTTCTTGCTCTAGCAATATCCGTGACGACAGGTTATGCGCAACAAACTGATATCTCTGAGTTTGTGAAATGCCTGTAGTGAAAGAATAGAAATATGGAATTACCATCACGTCATTTCGCACCATTGGCGTTGTCGTTGGTATACTTAGACCATCTACCCATCGGTGTTTTTCCACATCCGCAGGGCCCACGACAAAGCTTTAGAATTTTTCTCCTACGCTCTTTGGGAATTGAACATTGAACTGGATTGCCCCGGCTTAATTAAGGAAATTGTTATTGAAGGAGATTACATTTTATCTCCACTTCGCTAACGCCTTGTCCCACGGATAACAATTAAAACCATTTTCCATTCCGGATTAACCAAGGGCTGACCCCACCCCAGTAACTCCTTTGCCACTTATTCACTTGGAGTACCAGCAGCAGCAGCAGCAGATGAAATTATAATGAGGAAGAAATTCAAATCGCTTCAATTCGTAATGAAAATTTTCTTGGATACCGAAAACTCTCGTTCCTAACCGAGTGGAATTTATTATTCGGAGACGAAGGAGTTCGGCGGGCGGCTTTACAACAATTTAGAGCACCTTTCAAATTGCTCCTCATTTCCAAATGAATTATGCGAGACGCGTTGTTTCCCATATCCAACAGTGATATTTTCGTGTCTTTATTATTACCAACTGGAACTTGACGTTCTACGACACGCGAATCGTATATCTATACTCAACGTCTTTCCACACTTTGATTTGGCAAGTTTTTACGATCCGGATTGTATATCAATCGAGGCGAACCTCGCGAGGCGTAAACAAAATAAAGCGCCACAGACCGCACGCAGCAAAAACCCTGGAACAACCTTTCATTGGAAGTAACGCGTTTGCCGTACCCATTCAGGCGGATGAAAATGTTTCGACGCTAGCGGCAGGGGAGTCGATGGGAAATTCGCACGTGTGGAAAGCGTGTGCGGGAGTAAAGGTACGTACACGCGTAGCTGTTTAAGGGTGAAATACGGGTTAGCCGGAAAATTTCGCCAAATTTTCAGTCGACGATTTCAACAATTCGTCGAATTTCGAACTTGAACGAAAGGTGCTCGTTTTTCTACAAATTATCCGAGGCTTTTTGTTACGCGTCGTTTTTGCAGGGACGAGAAAACGGAGCGCGGGTTACGAGCTACATGGATTGGGGCAGAAATATATGTGGAAGTGGGAAGTTTAGGAGGATGATGAAGACGATGAGAAAAGGGTGGGAGATAGGTAGATAATGACAGATGAGAAATGACACCATCTGCCCCTCGTATTTCTCCCACGTTCACCGCTCTACCAATCCGAACGAATGAATAGAATCGATTCTAATAATTCACTCGGCACGTGCGCATACATGTAGCTGTAGTATAGCAGCCTATATACCCAATATACATTGAACCGCGTGTGGGTCGCTCATATGCGCCATGTATGTACATACACCTAAAACCCAAGTCGGTGGTTGTACAATGTACGTACATACATGCATCACGCATGCCAACGACGAGGAAAAATACCCGGTGGAATGTCAACAATTCTTTTCAATCTTATCTAGCGTTACCTTTCGTACACGTAGACCTGGACGTGCATACGTGTATTTAGCCCACACATCACCGAAGTACGTTATTCTGCTGATAAAAGTGTCGAGTCAAGACGCAATTAGACGTCGAGGGTAAGCAGAGGCTGTATTTGAAAATGTGTCACAGCGGTTTTTTCACCCTCAAACGAAATACGCTTACAGTACATTTGAGACATGAATCTAGTCGAGGGAAACTGCTGATATCGTTCCAACTGTGGGCTTGAAACATACACGGTATAATAACGCAAGGTAGCGGTAATTTCTGATCCCCAAGTGCAATAGCGGCAGTCTAGGGATTCCGTCAACCACGACGACGGAGGTGCTTTTTGCCTCTTAATTGGTCGAGTTGGTAATTCGCGCGCCTCGTAGCTCGAGCAGAAGGCTAACCTGGAACACTTGGTTAGCGTCTGAGGGCCGTTTTCTGAGGTGGAGGAGAGAAGAAGGCAAAGGAACGAGCGTGGACGGAGGTTAAGAGCCACGCGGGGCTCGCCCGATCCTTTTATTTAATTTCATACGGGACCCGACCAGCCCCGTTCCAACCATTTTCACGACCCCGGCGGCAGCGGACGCCCACCGACATCTTCGTCCGCTTTATCATGCCCTTGGAAGCCGATGGGAGAGCAGGGAAAACACTTCTCGGTACATTATGCGAGTTTTCCTTCCAACGAGTGGTTCAAACGCTGCGGAAACGCACAAAGAGGACTCCAAACTCTCTTTCACTCTCTCTCTCTCTTCCCCTACCGTCGGCTATCCACGGGGTCGAGTCCCTTTTGGTTCCTCGGTATCGCGCGGCTCCGGGTCAACGACCCATCCGACCCTCCAGACACTGAAAAGTCGTCCTGAAAGCGACACAATTCGTTTCAGTGCCGGCTAGATACGTACAGGAATTAAACGAGCTCGGTTCCAAGACTCCGCTTCTTGGAAAATTAACCGCAAGATGAAACGGAAAATTGTCTCGGAACAATTGCAACTGCTTCCACGTATAAGTTTCTGGTTCAGCTACCTGGGACGATTCACAACTTGTGTCGGAGATGCAGATTTGCGGGAGTTGAATGGGTTGTATTCGGTGTGGGTGAAATAAAGTTCTGAAAAGGGGTTGCGAGCATGGAACGGACGTGGCGGAACGGTAAGTAGAGAGAAGGGCCGACAAACGACCCGACGGAGACAGAGGAGAACTAGAGTAAAGTGGGTCCCGAGCCCGGGTCCGGGATCCGAGTTTCCAGCTTAGCGTGTTTCCCCGATTCCCGTCGCGCGGCGGAACGCCGCTAAGTTATCTTAAATAAGATTAGACCCGCGAAAACAAGTGGCTGCTGGCTGCCTGGCTACGTTTGTAATTTAAAACTTGTTGAACTTTTTCCCTTTGCCCAACAAACAACGGCAGAGACCTCTCAAGAATTTTTGCCTCACAGTTTTCTTTCTCTCTTTATTACTACCTTTTTCCTCGCTTCGCAATGAATATTACGCGTTAAGAATAGGGTGAAATAAAAATTTCTGATTTATTCGCTCGCGCCGAGAGACGATAAGGGCATCAAATTGGGGAGGAATTAATATTAATTAAGCGTTATTCTGTTATTCAATTTTCAACACGCGGGACAGGACGGCTGAGGTGCCACACGCAACTACGAGGTTGCTGATCTGCTACCAAGAAATAATTTTAATCAAGGTCGTTGTAACGTACGAACGATGATAAAGCTCTTTTTGCGCACCTCGTATCAACGCGTATAAACATTTATATCTGTATCCCAAGAACTCCTTGCCGAAGAAGTTCTACACGCCCATTGTGCGTGACGGACAATGAGAATGTGGAGAGGCAATCCTTCTATTGAGATGAAACAGCGCTCTTCGTAGCATAGGTCGTAGAGCGACGTAAGAATTTTTTCTTTTACCAAGACAATATTAAACGTTTGCCGTACGATATACCTATCTGCAAAGATGCAATTGAAAATAATGAAGAAATCGATGATGGAACCGAGGCTGGAAAACGTTCGGGTACTTAAGTACTTCGGCGAGATTATACAATCGAAGAAGATAATTTTTCTTCACGAATAAATTCTTGCAGCTGTACCTATAGTACCTATAGTTCTACCTATAGTTATGTCGATTGAAAGTGTATATACCCATATAGATATGTTATTGACCGTTGTTGAGAACCGAAGAGTACGGTAGACAAGGATAAATATTTATATTCCTTCGGAATCCGAGAGGTTCAAAGAAACTTCTATTCGTAGAGCGGTAAGAAACTCTATTATTCTCGACAAAGTTTATCCTAGAGCTCAAAGTTTCCCTAGCTTCTTTTTCAGTCTTCGTCGTTCCCCAACTTTCTATCTTTTTCTTTTCTCTTTTTTATACGTCTCAGATTGAATTGAAACGGAAGATGCCTAATTTACCCCAATTTTGATTTCATCAAATGGCAGCAGCGTTTCTCTTTTGTGGTTTCTTTGTCTTTTCGGAATTTTGCAAAGTTTCATCGTTGAGTTCAATTTTCCACCACCGTACCGTGTAATCGTTTCTTCCTAGCACTGACTGCAGGTTAGATATGATTACCCAATATTTACTGTTCCTTCAATTAGTTTTTACTATGTCAACACCTTAATGAGCAAATTAATGAGATTTCGTTCGAAACTTTTGGCGCGTTATTAGTAAAGGGTAAAATACAAGAAAAATTTAATACCGAACGATAAAATTCTTCACGGAACGTGTGCAAAGTCCGTACAAGCAACAGTTTTAGAATTTAACAGCTCGCGCGCATTTTTTCGGGTATACCGAATGTTAAACGTGATCCCCGACATCCCGCAGGACAAATTAACGCTGGACAAGGACGAGGACGACGATTCAACTAGAACCGCTCTTCCGACGCCTGCGCTCTTTCTGGATTTAATTAAATATTTACACGCAGTTTAATCTTCCCTCGCTTCAGCCAGCTATCCCCGATCTCCTCTCCTCTCCTCTCTCCTCTCTCCTCTCTCCTCTCTCCTCTCCGCTCCTTTACGCCCGGAGGCCTGCTACCACGGTAGAAATAATCGGCGTCGTATTTGCATGAAGATAATGACCTGCATGCATTTGTTATGCAAACACGCGGCCTTGTTTTTCTCTTTGTTTTACTTTCACTTATTCGCTTCTCTTTCACCCCAACTTTACTGCCGCACATAACAGTATCGTCAGACCCGTCATCGCGTAGCCATAAGCTTTCCGAAATCTAACCACTTGCAATTAATTACATTTAATTTATATTTTTCGCGTGTACGAATTTTCTTTTTTTGTTTGCTTTTTGAAAATTTCTATACCTCCTCCCTCGACAATTCTCCGGAGGTAAAGGCAATGCAATATTTATTAGGAAAAATACACGCCGCGCCGGAAGGGTTCGGAATTAAAAAAAATTCGAACAAGGGACGGGGAATATAAACAGGATCACATTTCACCCCTGCGTGTCTATTAGCAGCCTCGCCCGCCTGCTCGCAGCACGTTTTGCTCTTCCTTCGATCTGCCGAATTTTACTCTTCGGTCTGCGAGGTGGGTATAAAGGATAGATAGATAGACGAGGAGGGTGTTCATCATTTAAATTATACCATCGAGCGTCGACTCAACTTGGGAAGAGCTAAGAATAATTACTTCCCGCGAGGGTATCGCGACGTTCAGAGAATGATTTCTACACTCTAAGTGAATTTACGCTACTCAATTGTTTAATTGTACATCAGCACTCGCTAAACAGATTTTCTCACCAAGCGATATTAGATTTATGCCTAGTGATATTGGAAATGTGGACGCACACTTTTTGGGTAATATTTTTTTTTTTCATACGAAGTTCTTCACGATTGAATCACAAACGGACGTGAGAAAAAGACGCAGAAGGGAGAAAAAAAAAAGTTGTCAAAACTGTGTTGATCCTCTTCAAACCGTACGTATAGAGTTCAATTTTTCACTGCGGATTGATAATTTTTCAAACTCTTTCAGAGATTCGGACGGTACAATTGAGAGCGAATCAATTTCGCGAAAGTTCGTTTCAACAACAACCCGGTCTTGCCGAAGTTGCGACGGTGTTGGTGGTGTACTCGTATATACCTAGTGGTTGGATAACTTTGCGGGATTACCGTCAGGACGTGTTCGCCAGGTTGCCTCACTCACGCGGTGATTAAAACATTAATGGATATAGCAATTAGGCACAGTAGATTTAACTCCGAATCTAACAATCGCAACAAAACGTTTTCTTCTCCCGCGACTATACAGTAATTAGAAGAAGTGAGAAGCATCTTGGGAGAAAATGGCGGTGTAATTTACCGGAATGAAAGTCGTTTAATAACGTATATCTTAGTCTTAATTTTGCACAAAAACAGAGATTCAAGCAAGAAAAGAAAACACACAACGACGAAACTCGCACCCTGAACGCAACACTACTTTCTTAAACTCATCGCTCATAAGCAAGGCAAGGTGGGGGAAAAATCTGGGTCAAGTCGCGGCCGTCTTATATACCGCACGTTAAATTTAATATTAATCCCAGCGCTAAGTAACGAGTCCGTTACTTGCCTTGGTTGTAAACTTACCGCGCATCGATTTACGATTTCACCATTTTTTTTTTTTTGTTCTTCCCTTTTTGTTGTTGCGAAATAAACATTATTGTGCACATAAACGAGCCAAAGAGATTCGGTTATTCTTTCTATTTTTCGCCAGCAACGATTTTTGCGTCGACGGTAAATCTCTTCGGATCATGCGAGGGGGTACAATTTGCGAGATATAATTGATGGGGATCGATTCTGTGGCAGATTGACGATGCATGTTCAACCCGGCTCTGCGCTCTCGGCGTGTAGCTCACAGGAAAAAACAAATAAGCGAAAAAGAAAAAAAATCAACGAATGAACCCACTCGGCCGTTAAATATCTCCGTTTGTGTTTTATGCCCCAAAACTGTCAGCGGCATTTACGTGTGTAAAATTGTCGTATAAAACGCGAGGTGTATATAGAATGATTGCTCTGTCGAAACGCTGTGCAAAACGTATGTAAAGTAATCCGTAAATGGTCAAAATTCGATTGCGGCAAAGTCGAAGACGAAAAGAAGTTGAGGATAAAAAAAAAAAAAAAAAAAAAAAAGAAACAAAGAAAAAAATTAAAAAAGAAGCAGAAGAAGAGAAATGAGCGGGGAAAAATTGATCGATCGAGTATCACCGATAAATCCATCGGATCCCCCGCGTTCGCTGAACCGAAACGAACGAATCGAAGTGAATTGATTTTCTTCTCGGTGATGCGGGTAGCCCTCTCCAATTTTGCGTTCGCTTCATTTTTTGCCCGCCAGGAGTTACGTTGCCCCGTAACCGCCCCCCTTCGCCAAAACGAGAGGTCGAGAGGACGAGGGCGACGGACGTCGCGACGCCCGGGCGACGCAGCAGGGTGAGGTGAGAGGCCGTCGACCGACCTTGCGAACTCCGAGCCAGCAGACCAATCAGCCAGTCAGCCAGTCAGTCAACCACCCGCAAACCCTCAGACCTTTTTCGGGGGGATGAGGAACGGAACAAACACTCCTTCCCCTCCTCGAGGTCTAATGGGCCGAGTTTTTGATTGCGCGACAACTTTCACGTGCGAATTACGAGGCGAGCAGCTTCGCGATAAGTGGAACTTTTGCGTCAAGGGTGCGAATTCGAGGCGTGATCGCGTCACGGAGGCAATAATATGTTGCACACGTTACACGCGAAACTGACTCATGACCGAAAATCTTCGTACACCGAGTATTCATTTTTGTACCACTCTTTGCAGCGTTACTACTTTCAGAGTATAAAGAGAAATGTGTTCGTGTAAAACTCTGAATGAAAAACGAGAATAATACTTGCTGAAACGTATACGCGTAAAACAAAGGAAAGAAAGAAAGCGAAAAAAACATTACTCGTATTTTTCGAACGACGACGAAGACGAAAAATCGCTGTAGCCACCCCGAGTCCTTTGATCTTTTCGTTTCATTCGTTTTGAACCCGCGAAATTTGCTCGGTGACGTTGGAGCGATAATGCGTAAAAATCAAAGCGATATTCCGGGACGACTGCGACAACCGGGGAATTGCGGACGCGAGGCCTGTCGCCCGTTTCGATCAAAGATTGCCCGAGTTCAACAGCGATATCGTTTTGGGAAATAAAAAACTAATAAACCATACGCAAAGGACGAGAGCGCGATACGCGAGTTGAACGCCGCTGGAGTCACACCTCCGTGTAATCTGGAATTATGTGGCGAGTGGCGGGTAGTCCTGTGAGCCGGGAGAATCTAATCTCAGTGCCAAATTCTGGGGGCAGAGTTGCGTTATCGACCGCGGTGGCTACACGGAGCGTCTGTATTTGGTAGCCGGAGGAGGACAGCTACGATACGCTCGGAATGTCGGATCGGTGAATTCCTTCGCGTAGAGACAACGGGACACCCGCGGGACGAAGGGGGGAGGGGGGGGGGGAGAGAGAGGGATGGATTGAGATTAATGCGAGACGATCCGGATCGAGAGAGGGAGAAACGAAAGATGTGGGAAAAGGAAATCGAACAAGGTTCTCCGCCATTCCCGGATTACCTCCCCAAAAATTTGTCGAGATTCAATTCGACCAAGGGACTCCGGGAACGAGTCTACAAAGTCGAGAACTTCGAGAGGCATGAAGAGAAGCGCTAAATGGCGACTGCAAGTTCGTTTTTATTTTACGAGAGTAAAGATCGCAGGCTACACATGTGGGTATGTTGTTCGTGCACGCTGATGCGGTAACTCCCGATGTGCAACCCTTTGCCGCCCGGTGTTTAAACCCAAGTGTCCGTTAACGAGAGCGTATGTACTTCCATCAAATACGGTAACACAGGCCCGCGGTCTTTGCTTCAGGTGTGTATTATGCGTCGTGTGTGTCACGTGTTTCCTATTATTCCGTGTGTCGAATCCGCGGTAGTTGGAGATAGGTCAAGTTTTATTATTCTTTCCCCGTTTCGAGCTCACGTCTCTTCGTCATCGCCCTAAGGTAAGCGTACCATTTATATTGACGACACGTTGAAACCCAATTATTGACCCTTTCACTTTCCAAAATTATAAATCGACGGCACTGATTGCGGATCTCTCGATGACGGCCCCGAAAGTGGGCTTGTATCGATGTGCAGTTGCAGTGAAGTCTCGTGCAGAGAATAACGTACGAGTGATACCTAATCGCCGGACAATTCATGCCCGTGTGTGGAGGCGTTAATTTTAATATCGTAAATTAATGCAACTTGATAAACCGGCCCGTAATATAATTAATTGGAACAATGCGTTACGCGGGAGGACGAGGGCGAGTCGGTGGGTGACGAAGAGGGCGAAGGCAAAGGCGAAGGCGAACGGTTGAGGGGTTGAGGGAATACCAAGTTTAGACGAGGGGTGAAGTTACTAACGACGGCTTTTGTGCAAGCGTTAGAACCGCCCCCTGTTCGAGGGTCGTAGCCGAGAGCGAAGGATTAAGCGAGTGGGTAGTATATACGCGTACCAATGTGCGCAAAATTCTCTCAACCTTTGTGTACGCATACGCGCGTATGCGCCCATAAATATCCCATACACGGTAACCCGAAGCTAAAGACTTGGGTTTTCGTTGCGAGGAGCACGGAGCAAATTACGACCGATGAAAAAAGGAACGAGGAATTTCATACACCGAGCAAGTGAATCGATTTCTCTATAGAATTCATCATCGAAAGCGATACTTGACTAAATGTACGATAAATTATTTAACTCGTCATTTTGTTTGTAGAAGGAAGTTGCGCAAACACGGGCAGCGAAGCTTTTTCGGTCTCGGAAAAAATTGACACGACCAAAGCCACGGGGGCTTACGGATGATCGAATAATTTTTGATTGTGTACAGCGGGGTTGGAGAGAGAATTAAATGGATGGATCCAATAACATGAATTTTATACAACTCCACACATTTTTCTTCTTTGCCCTCCCGGTGACGCGCGGTGTTTCAGTTTCTGTATACGTACTGTAGGAATAAAACCTGACACTCAAATGTTTAATCAAATTTCCCTCCTCCTGCCGCTCTGCCGCACGTTTCGCACGCACTCGTTTGTCTCAATTTTCAACGAACGTTTCAAACACTGTTCATTTCCAACTACAAATTCATGTACATGCAACTCAATTTTTCATTTTTTCTTCTTTATTTATTTTTTTGTTTTTTTTTTACTTTAAAAGATATTTTTCACGTTCTCTATCAAATTCGTCAAAATCTAATAAACAAATATCCCCGTACAGCTAGTTGTTGGTTTTTTTTTTATTCTAGGTCAATTCATTTGCGTTTACACGCAGTTAGCTACGTGGCATTAAAATTTTGCGAAACAAAATTACCAATGGTGACTAAACAGCAGGAAAAAGAAAAAAACATTAAATTGTTCAACTAAACAAAATGAAACAGCCAACGGTTCAGGACACTTAATCGGTTCCAGGCTAACGATAAGAATAAAACCAACGGGATTTCCCTGTTTTTGCTCGCGATTACTGAGCGAAGATGTTAAACAGGCAAAAAATCATTGAAGTCCGAACCTCGATTGCTCGATGTTTCGATGATAAACATTTTTATTCCCGATTGCGAGTCATGCTCGTTCATCCTGGCAATACCTTTCTATCGTATAAACATAAGTCTCTTGTAAATCACATCTGCCGCAGGTAGCAATGAAATACATACAAGTACAATAATGGCTGTATATACTTTATTACACTGGAAGTAGGCAGGCAACTTGTACCTTGTATTTATGCCTTACACACCGGGGTTTTTATCACTCGAGTATCTCGTCTTGTTATCTCACCGAAGGAAGCGAGCTAATCTCGAAGTAAATTTAAGGCAAGAAATGACCCTGTAAAAGTTTCTCATTACAGCTCAATTAGCGAGTTTCGTGTATTGCCGTTTTATACGCTACGTATAGTCTGGAGTCTCAAAATCAAACCATCTGCACCAAGTTAAGGAATCGCGATATGACACGAATTCCACTGCGCGCACACACGCACACGGAGATGATGATGATGCTACAATTTATAAGCGCGAGGAGCGACGTCGATTCGAGGAATCCTTTTGGCAAGGCAAAGTCAAAGGCACGGCAACTTTCCCGCGTTAATTAACAAAGTCTGGACTACGAGCGGTGAACAGCGTCGACGAAGAACACGCGATTAAAAGCTGTGTCGAACTCCGTAGAGTTTCATCGAACTGCACGGAAAGTCTTTCCGAGAATAGAATAGATGTTACACGTACGTATATGTCTGGGACGTGTATTCGTCTGTCTAGGTTGGCTCACGTTGTTAACCGCGTATACACAAGTTCGCTTTCTCCTCCGCCTCCTCCTCCACCATCTCGTCTTGAAAAAATTCAGAGGTGGAGATTTCGGAGTCGTCTCCTCTCTACCTGAGATCAAAACCGGAAATACCTACCCGCGGCACGAGATGAAAGACGTGTACATTTTTCTCCTTTTTTCTCACCTGAAACCAAAAAGGAAAGAACGATTCTTTACAATTCGTTACATTGGTGTGTATATATATATACATATATATATCAATGTGGATTGTTATAATATTCATTTCGCAACAAAACTGTAATACCGTGCAAAGATTTGTGATGAATTTAAGACCTGGCAATGATATATAAATACCTCCATTCCGGTAAATAATACAACGCGGCGGGGGGCAAGCGAAATTATTCCGCAGTCTGAAGCACGAGCCGGCTCGTTTCACGGTGAGTAAAAGTTTTCTGTATAATAGGAGAGGAGGTGAAGAAGAGGAGCGAGTGAAAAACGGTAAAGAAAACACTGAGGCTGAATTCTACAACGCAAACGATAAGTCATAACGGAATTAGGAATAACGAGCTTTTAAAGTCAACAGAGGAGGAACAGAGGTTGGCTTGCTGGTAGATACGGTATATAATCTACTTGTTGGAAAACGTTGCAAAGTATACACGGAAGAGCATGAAAGCCGACATTAATATCATTCTATATATACATATTTTTCACCACTCTCTGGGTTTTATCTGCCTTTTTTTCCCTCTCTTTATATATCTCTCTCTCTCTCTCTCCCGTTTTCTGCCATTTTTTACTTAAAATCGCAGAGAGGGGAAGTGAGAGACGGAAACAAGGTTACCCGTTTACAAAACATTCCCACGCAGCAGTGACGGTAATCGAAAATGTCCTTATAAGACTTGTTCCACATAGTCCTGGAGTGGTTTATTGAATTAGTCATAAGAATTGATATTTCATGACCGTGTCGTAAGTGAAACAAAATGGTTCAGAGTAGTTTGACGATAAAATAACTGTATAGGTATGCTTGATAATAACGCCGTGTGACTGTTTGAATAAACTGTGTTATGAATTCGATGAATATTTGTGAATAAATTTCTTCCCCGAAGACTTGCGATTATTACGGTCGTAAATTCATTGGTTTCTGGACTTTGTCACTAACCCTTTCGACCCTTTCTACCACAATGCGAACAAACTACCAACGAACACCGTTGGATGAATTTTTGCTGCACGCATCCAAGCACAAGGTTTGGACAAGGAATAAAAATCCTCAATATCGATTTCAGGCTAACGTTGCCTGCAAATCTGATGAAACTTGGAACGAAAATTTTTTCCTGAATTCTAAAGTGGCGACAATTATTACGTGAAAATAATCGCCGACGAAACAACCAAACTCATTACCGGCGAAGGAATGATGGAACGAACGACGGTCCTCGAGGGATTATGAGAAACTTAGGGTGCTCGCATCGCGTCTCAAAGGCTCTAAAATTTGAACAGAGGTAAACGAAGCGGCAATCCTGGTTAGCCCGACTCAATCTCCGACTTCAATAACTCCAAGTCACAATTCCGAGGCGTGTGAATTAGTTCACGGGTAATTTTACGTCAGCTTGAATTACAACCGTATTACGCCGAGTGCGTGCTGCATCATCATCGCGGGTTGGTGCTGATGAGAATGCAAGAGAGAGAGAGAGAGAGAGATAGAGAGAAAGTGATAACTGGCGCTAATTATCTTCCATCCTCCGTTCGCTGAAAATCGGAACCGTCAAGCACCAGTCGAGTGGTGATCGATCATTGGACGCGCAGCATCAACAAGAATCAGATATGAAGGACGAAAATTGTTCGTGACCCGATTGACGAGCGTCGAGACGCTCGAGATGCATCCGGCGTTGTCCCAGGTCAGAGATGAGTTGATCCGATTTACGGCCACCGGATACCGGAGACAAGAGACAGTCGACGTCGAGGTGCGTTATTAGATTAGGTACACCTGGTATTAGCATGTCATGCATATTCCATCAGCACGAGCCGCGAGGAGGCGGGAATCGTATTGCGCCTTGGTTACGTATCTCCGACCGTCTGCGCGGATCGGTGTGACATTGCCTTACGGTACTGCGGACTCTGCGTATCCTCTTACCTTGGCACTTCGGACGCCACTGCTGACCTTAACCGCCTCGCGTGGCAGTCGTTCGAGGTGTGAAGGACAAACGCGGAGTGTAAGAAACCGAGCGAAGGAGAGAACCGCGCCTAGCTGTCGTAAAAAAGGCAATCGTCGTTAAAGACTGTACAGCGATATGACCGATAGATTAGCTCCCTGTAGCGACGAATCGATTCCTTCTCACGTTCAATTTCTTCACCCCTAACCCCATTTCCGACAAAATATATGCCTACCTGTTAAACGCGCGGAAACATTACCCAGATGGAGAGGAAAAAAAAGAGAAGAAAAAAAGAAATAAAAAACAAAAAAGAACAGGGAGTGTAGTTTATGGATCAACTACATTCCGTGCAGGTTCACCCCAGGGATCATTTCTTCTTCCGTAAAACCAACCATACCCACGTATCAGAATACCTACTTTGTTGTTTCTCGCGAAATAAAACGAAGAAAAAGAAAAGTGAAAAAGAGGATGGGTACCGAAACGATGATTTACCGAGCGACATCACTGTCGTACAAAATTATGCAAACGTTAAGGTTTCCAGACTGCGGCCTCTCCTTAAGCCGTTTAGATTAATACCGTTGTCCGAAAACGACCCACCGACCTGCAGAGCTGCAAAAAGGTCACGGGCAAGAGACGAACGTAAGGTTTAAAAGTAACTTGTGTCGCGGCGATGAAAAAAAAAAAAAAAAAAAAACCAAAATTGAAGAACGGAAGAGGACTAAGTTAGTAATAACGTAGGGATGAGTTTAATGTAGATAGGTGGTTATTTGGGAAAAAAAATTTTTTTACGATCGGACGGAGACTAAGAAGGAGGAAAGAATATCCGAGAAAACGTAGGGCGGAGGAAAGAAAACAGAGAGATGAACGACAGAGCGGGGAAAGGGGGATAGAGAGGCATCCATCTCGTTAAGAAGGAGTGACGCCAGGTTAGACGCGAGGGTGACAAAAACTCAGCTGATATTATTTTCAGATCGATACCTTCAGCCGACGGCAGCTAGCCGTCGAGAGAAGAGAAGAGAAGAGGAGAGCGACGAATGATAGGGAGATGGAGAGATTACGGAAGGAAACAGAGAGCGCGAGGGAATGGGGTGAGGCGTAAAAGTGGAGTGAAAATACATCCGCTCTGTTTCGTGACGACGACGACGACGATCGGGGCAACGTTTCGAACCGTTTCGCGGGGAAAGATACGAGCCCAACGAAAACCATTCACGAAACATCCGTCACCTGTGCGTATGTAGACGAAATTGGAATAAAATTATCATCCCTCCCCAGCAACGACGATGAGACAAACGGAAGTGGGAGGATTCCCCTCGAAATCCTCGCAACTTGGCACACCGTTCAGCTTAACCCGCTTCCAAGTTCCGGTCGGCTTTGAGTTTGATGCTGTTTTGTAGCGGCGTTCGCTCCAACTAGTCTGGATACACGCCGATACGATATCTTGTCGCGAACAAAGCGGGGGAAGCCCGGAGAAACAAGTTTTCCTCTCACTCCCTCTATCTCTTCATCTCCCTTTCCGTCTATAGTCTCTCGACCTTGACTCTTTGGGAACAAAATTCAAGGTCGATCCGCGGTTCGCATCCAGCCGGGCGATCCGATTACCGAAGTTGACGATGATGAGGATCATGAGGCTCCTGTGACTTTTTTCACAAAGCTCAGTCCCGAGTTCGAGCCCGAAGCGAGGTGGGAAGACCTTGAACACGTCGTGCCTCCACTCGAGCGTTCAAACATTGAAGAATACACCGTTCGTTACTCCGGATGCAATTACTCCCGGGTCGCGTACGTGTTTCCCTGCGACTGAAATCCAACGCCCTGTTTTCAATCTCCGGAGAGCTTTGAGCTACTTGCAGGAAACGGTGGATATGTGTTAAAACAAATTCCCGCTACCGGCTAAAAGCGAAACACATTTCTGGAGTCCCCCTCCTCCCCCCTGCCCCCCTTTTTTACACAAGTAGAAAAGGTGACGATTTACGAGGCCGTAAAGCGAAACGGAATCACTCGTTGCTGCTTTTTAGACACCAAACGTACCTCCTCATCCTCCTCGCTGCAACTCGGTTCAATTAGCACGCGGACATTCGTACGAATTGCCAGTCAAGCCTTGGTTTGCTGATTTGCAATTTTTTACCCTGCTTCCCGAGTGCTTTTCTCTTACTATTTTTCTCTGCCTCTTTCATTTGGAGATTTATCATTACAGCGATCACGTTCCGATTCTAAGCCGACTTGTTACAGGCGGTGATAATAAATTTAACGAGGCACGCAGTCACCCCTTGTTCCTTTCGTCGATCAACGGCTCGCCCTCGCGCCAGGCGCGTGTCATTTTCATCGTGATTGGTTTTTCCCCCTCCTGCAGCTAGCTCGGAGTGCGGGGTAAAACCACCGAGCCTCGGTGGTGGAGCGTTCTATTTGTAAAATTTATGAATTTCCGACTACCCGGGCTGCGTTCAAAGGTCGCCCAGGTATACCTGTATACGCAGCATCGAACTTGGTCAGGAATTATTGGAAATCGTAACCTCACTCGTGATTTCATAACGTAATGGCAGATGCTTTCTGCACCGGTGTAAGGCAATGTAGGAAATTGGCCTTACGATTGCCTCGCTGTACGACTCGGACGTCAAATCGCTTTGCAACTCTTGCTCTTGAGCTACAAAGGTATATATACGCGAGTATCGGAGAGGTCACGGTCGGATTATCCCTCGCTGCGATTTCCGTTCACGGTCACGAGAAAAAGCAACCTCAAATCTGAATACTTCGGCTCCGAATCGATAAATCGCTGTGAAAGTTGAGGTGAAAATCCGTCCTCGGGAATCCCAGACTTTTTCCAACACGATGTTTCGAACGTCTATCCAACGCATGGCGGATTCTCGCTTTCCAACATAAATGCGGAGCTCTGCAACGAGGTTAAATTAATGCAAATGTGATTAAAGCCAGCTGAGTACGGACGTCAAGTTACGCTGCACGTTTGTACGGATAGCGACAAGATAGGAAAAAGTTTTGTAAGCTGACGAAAGCCGAGCGTGCTTAGCCTACTTTTTTCTTTGACGACTTCGATTCTTGCCCGTCAGCTTTAATGGTTTAAAGCTTTATTATACTTTACTTCAGCCGTTGTATATTTTCTTCGCGTTGTATATGCCATGCAGCTATATCTATACGTTTGTACCAGCGTCGTAGTCGACAAAGAAGAAGAAGAAGAAAAACGACGAGACCGTTCTCCATCCGCTGCCCGTTAATTACTCTACTCAGACTCTCTGCGGAATTTTTATCCGATTAACTTTCCTCGAAACGCGACTCGTGATTCCTCGTGCACAGTTTCACTTCGGTTGGGTAATATTTGATAGTGAAAACTTGGTTATTTTTTCATATACACAGACAAATTTCAAACAATAGCTATCCTGCTATAAATATATAATATAAATAAATAAATTTAGAAATTCATTTCGAACGATCCCTGCCAGGCTCGAAAGTATCGATAATCATTTAGGGACTACCGCTAAACTAGTCGTTTTTCATCTCGAACGACCGCGGTAATAGCGTGCGGATTTGGTGAAGCGAAGCGGTGAAACAAGTGTTCTTCAATAGCCCCGAAGTAGGGGATGAAGAGGAGGGTGGTTTCAAGATGGCACGAGAAGGATAAGGACGGATACTGGCAGGAGGAGGAGGAGGACGAGAGGAGCGCGCTGAGAGTTGAACTACTTGTGCAGTTGGTAGAACTTGTTCCATGGCAGAGCTCTCGCGTGAAGCCGGAGAGTAACTCCGAGGAAAGTTACTTAATTATGAAACTACCGTAACACGACGCCAATGGAACTGGAGATATTTACCGGGTTTCCCTACTTCAACGGTATGGCGCTATCTCCAACTATAATTGTGTAAAGAAGAAATATGCGCCCGATTGTTCTCCACCCCCGAGAGTAAATCGTCGCCCATTCGGTTCTACCGAATATGGTTAACGAGTAAACGCGGCGGTGATTTCGATCGAACGAACATCGTTTCGTTCATTTTCCATTCTCTCTCTCTCTCATCCTGCAGTTCGGGATGTAAGACTTTCCAAATTCCTTCCCTTATCCTGCGTTTTCTTTTACGACATCGATGTACGCTCGAACCTCGATCGGATCAAACCTATGACCGACTTAGCATCTTTTACGAGAATGTTAAGGCAGGCTCGTGCGGCTCGAGTAAAACGGTAACGAGAAAAGTTGACTCGACGATTTTTTCAAGCAAGAAGAAAACCGCTGTACGAATCCTCGAGCCTCTGTCTCTTCTTCTTTGGCCTGAAACAGCACGGGGAAAGCAAAAAACTCTTCTTCTCTTGGAAATAATTAACCGTAACTATGCCGTTTTACGAAAAGGTTCACCAGGAGCAAAGGTAGAAAGTGAGGCGAAGCAACGTTAATATCAAACCGCGTTGATACCTGCGAAGTCCTCCCGCGTCAAGTCCCACCGCGATTTGTCCGTTCTCGAGAATAAACCAGCTGGGTGAAGTAGGGTAAAAAATTAATTGCCAAGTGCTATTCAACCAAGCCTCAAGGGGGGTTCTCGGTTATATTTTTGTCTGACGGCGAAGTGCTCTTGTTTCGTCACACGGGCTTTATCCATCATGGTTCCAAAAAGAGGATCGGACCGGAGAAAAAGGCAGACTTAGACCAGACAAAGCTTCTTTTCAGGGTCGACCGCCCGCGGCACCTTTGTTGCAAAAATGCATATACAATAGCCAAAAGGAATGACGTTTACACGCAGTAATTTAGACAATTCTCAGAAACCTTTTCAACGTGAAACGAGAACGCTAATGGGAAGCGTACCAACAACGCGATTACCAATTTTTCCTCCTACACTTACCCCGACTTCCGGGTTACAAATGAAACACGCCTTCTTGTTACGCCGTTAATAAAATGGTTACGCAAAGATATAGGTACCCATACAGCTGAAGATCGGTGCGCAATCAGCGTACTCAATTTACAATCAAATCACGGGAAGAGAAGCGAGGGGATTAACTCGCCTGGAGACAAATTTATCAGGTTACAGAAGCTGGTGTAAATTTTGACAGAGCGTCAAGCTCGGAGTCAGCTGTTGACGGGTCGTCCCCGTGTCAGACGAATCCTGAACGGCGTTCGCGCGACGCGCACAAGTGTCAATCAATTATTCGCTTTGAAGCAGTTTCATTGAATCCCACCGCCTGCTCAGCCTCTGATTATACTCTCTCTTAACTTCCACCTCGCGTGTTCGTACAGCGTGTAAAAATAGTGGCTACGAAAGTCAAGGAATTGCAGCGAGCTTTTGGACGTTCTCCCGTACCGCGCAATGCCGAGAGTGTTTGAGCTCGAGCTTGGGAAAGCGGAAAGCGACCGGCTCCGGCGTTATCTCCCGTTTTATCTGACCCAGTTTCCTCTCTCCTCCCTCTTCTCCTTCTTCTCCTCCTCCTCCGGGAGACACGTAGACGGGGAACGAAGCGTGTGGACGAAAACGGAGCCAATTTACACAATTACCGGACCGTCCGCCTAGACCTTACAGCATGACGGCAGTTTCCCAATCTCGCGGTTAGCAGTTGGGCGGCGAAACTTTTCCCGCTTCTTCGTATTTATATCCCCTTTTTCTTCGGGCCAGTTAACCGGCGCCTGGTATTGCCCGCGGGTCACCCTCGAAAAACCCCTTTTACTTTTACTTCATCATCAAGTTCCTACCGCCGCCGCCGCCGCCGCCGCCGCCGCCGTCGACGAAAGTGTTTACGAGGATTTTATTCCCGCGCGCGCACGCCGGCCGGTATGGCCTTGCCATTTTCCCCCCCTGTTAACCCATAAACCCCGAAAGCGCTCTAAAAACCACCCCGAAAAATTATTATCATCATCATTATAATTATTATTATTATCATCATCATCATGGTCGTTGTCGTCATCATCGTCATCATCATTATACGCTCACAGATCGTTAATTAACAACTGTTATCCGACATACCGGCATAACGCCGGAGGCTGTAAACTAAATTGAGATGGAGAAAGAAAACTCAAAGCTGAATTCCATAAAAACAAGCCTCTCAACGTTTTATTCGCCTGATCTTGCGATCATTGAAATGATTACACTCGGCAGTTCGCTTTTCCCTTCCTTTTGTTTCTTGGCTCCGGACCACGTCGAGGATGTCGAGGAATCAGGGGACGGATTGGCGGCTTCGGAGAAGGTGACAGCGTTGAATTTTAATGGAGCCTCTCTCGCCTGGTTGGCAGACACCCCGGAATCACTGGGTCACAGGATTCTCGCTTTGGCCAGCTTATGATGGTTATTTTAATTAACGACGAACTAACCGAGAACAAAGTTGCGCTTACGATACCACGGCGAGGCGGCTATAGAACTGGGAGAAAAGCTTTCTGCGCGGCAGGTAATGAAGGAAAATCGCCTGAATTATACGCGTGGAGAAAATTCCTCGAACTCGCAAGTTCTTGCCGTTAAATGAATATTTTCACAGCCAAGTATAATACGATGAATCTGATCCGAGTATACGTGATACAGGAGAGCCAGACGTTTTGTTTACCAGCTTTTACGTCTTTACGTCGACCGGCTTCCAGAAATACCCTTTCAAGTCCGTTACGAAAGATTAAGGATTAAAGGATGAGCGAATGCCGTCGTCTATCATTCGTGGTAGACAGTTGATCTTTGAAACCGCGTCCCCTTCCCTCCTTTCACGCAATTTCACCGGCCGACGGATTCCCGCGAGTTATTCCAATGCTGCTGCAAGAGTTCTTTGCCAAAACCGTTCGCGCGTGTAATAAATTTGCTTGACGATAGCGTTATACTGCGCTATTGCGGTGCCGCGGGGCAGGATAGACGGAATTTGAAATGTTTTTTCCTCCTCTTTTGAAAACCAGTTCACCATCGTGAAATCTTTGTTACGTAGACTGCAAATTCACTGTATATATCGAATACCGCGACTACAAGTTAGTTTGTGCATTAGGTTTACAGTTTCAACTGATGCAAAATGAAATAATGAACCTACACGCGATAATATTACAACTACGGAACTTTTACCACCAAAGTTTATTACACTTTCCCGTTTCCTCTTTCTCTCTCTATCTATCTTTCTCTCTTTCCACTCGTAAAACTGCAACGTTCGTCCGGTTCGAACCAACTCCTAGTGTAAATACGAAAATTACGGTTTTATTAACACAACTGGTGCAGCGGCACTGGAGAGAAGAAAATAACGATGGAACTACAATTCCGCACAACTGTTCTCGTACAGGCAGCAATTTTTAAAAAAGTAGGTAAAGAGCTTACGCTGTGAAAATCTGTGTATGGTTTGGGTACATAACATACATTATAAAGTACACGTTTATGATATAAACCACAAAAAGTTAGCCACCCTGTGGAGGGTCGTGGGGAGCAGCGGAAGACCAAAGGGGAAAGGGCGAGGGGTAAACTGGAGGATAACAAAGCTTGCGGACGTGAGTTATATAAATCGCTCGATATATTACGGTACAGTGGTAGAGCGAGGTGAGGTGTACCTACTTTCGCCGGCTCCGGCGGGTCCAAGCAAACTTTTAGCACGTTCGGAAGAAGAAGAAGAAAAAGAAGAAGAAGAAGAACAAGAAGAAGAAGAAGAAGAAGAAGAAGAAGAAGAAGAAGAAGTAGTGTAATGGAAAAATGAATATGGCTTGTGTTACGCAGAGCTTTTCAAAAGTAAGCAAACTCCTCCACCCCCCTCCACCCCCTTCCTCGTCCCACTCCCTAAACGCAAGACGACTTATCATAAAACGCGGTAGCTGGTAGCTCAAAATCAAGGATATTGATGCTGTACCTCATAAAGGCAAAGCGGCTCGGCCTGCCATTTAATATCAGACTTTCGAGTGGATGAAAATACGCGGCAAACTACATTAAAGAAAGGGGGAATAAACTCCCTGGAGACTAGGACACTATTCTACATTATTCTATATCTTACGCCTGATATCGAGAGAGTAAATTTTTTTCACCCGTTCAATTTTCACGCAGAATTTACGGGATTCAGTGATATTCGATAATAAAAGCTTGAATTGCAGGTCGCGTGACTTGCTTGGCTCAGAATCTAGTAGTGTATACATTGTAAAAAAATGAAAGAAAATCTATCTCGAATATGAGAAAAGACCGACGAGGCAAGGTCAATCGAAACTCCAGACGCGCCGAGAGGTTTCTTCGAGGCGCGAAAAGCTAACCTCAATTTCGGAAAAAAAAGAAAGAAAGAAAAAAAAAAAAAAACATACACGGGTACAACAAACGTCAAAGAAATCCCTCAGCGATCGTTTCGCGTAAAAGCTTTTTTTGTCGGAACGAAGTGGAGAATAAGCGAATAAGAATATGCGCGGCTCGGTCCACGCGTGTTGCGTGTGCTGGACAGCTACACATCGACACGCGTGTTTTCGTCCGCGATCCGAGAATACGCAAGAATTTAAACCGCGAGTCGATACCTACACACCACGCGGAGGAACGTGATTCATTTATAAAAGCTCCGTTCCTTCTGCAACCCGCGGGGAATCGGTTCTTGGAAAGTGACTATTTGACGTTCCCCTGACCAAGCAAAGCATGCAAACGTCAATCCTCCACAGGTTACTGCCACAATCCGTTTTGCATCGAACGTATAAACAACAATCAGCGACAACGTGCGGTTCAATTTTCGTCCGTGATTCGTTCGAGGCCTCCGCAGTTTATAAACAAATGGTAGGATGATGAAAATTTGGCGTACATATATACAGCAACGAAATGACAACCCTGAAACGGACCGGTTAACGGTGACGAATCGGTGGCTCGGCTCACCAGATGACGCGGGCAAAAAATAGGAGCGAAAACAAGACCCCGCGAGCCCCGATAAAAGATCACCTCATAACGCCGCGGGAGCGGAGAATCTTACGACGACGGCCAACCGAGTTGATACGTTTTCCGCAAAAACCGCGTCAGCGGAAGAGGAAGTTGAACCCGGCAATCGGACTGTCGGGGGTCTTTGGCACGTATACACGCTGTATAACGGGGTTCTAAATCTGTTCTTCATCCCTCTCTTCGCGTGCCTTTGACGAAGATCGGCCGACAGACGAGAACCCGCCGGTCTCTGCGTAGACTTTTACGCTGGTTGCAGCCGCGACACAATAGCATCGCGACAAGCTCCTCAAGCTTGACTCGGGGGTTGGGAATTCGATTCTGATTTTCTCGAACATCCTACGCGATCCAGCCTGCAACCATCGTCCGAGCAAAGCCTGGCTCTGGCACCTCGAAGTCTCTTCCTTCACACGCGTGCATCGATCCTGGATCGAGAGTGTGCCGTGTCACGGGCGTGCAAATGAACCTGGTCGGTGCTCTTCCTTCGCCGCGTGCGCGTGCACCTACACCGCTAACCGCTTCCACCCCCTCCCACCCCCTCCGACCCGGTTCGAGCGGGGTGCGTATCGATTATATGCGTTCGCGTTGGGGGCGGCGGGGCTTGCTTCGTGTCTGGTGCCCGCCTGGTGCCCGCCGACCCGACTATCGCGGGGGCAGGAGTGCTTCGAATAGCTTGCTCAAATAATTAATACTCGACATCTCGGAGCGTGTAAATGAGTGAGGTGCATAAAATTCACCCGCTGGTATAATTATAACAGCCAGCCAGGCAGCA
Source organism: Neodiprion fabricii (assembly GCF_021155785.1). Lineage (NCBI taxonomy): Eukaryota > Metazoa > Arthropoda > Insecta > Hymenoptera > Diprionidae > Neodiprion > Neodiprion fabricii. The sequence goes on from NC_060239.1 coordinate 2,020,245, forward strand.
GGCAGGCGGACCGGCGAGTTTTGTTCAAGCGTTCATCCCCCACCTCTATCCAGCTATAACAATCCCGTCGACAAACTTTTCGCGTAAATCACGTGACCGATTTTATCTCATCTTTTTTTCTTTTTTTTCTTGTGGTTTTACTGTACACGATTTATAACGTGTTTCACTGTTTGCCGACATATCTGATATGATCATGACCTTTCGCAATTCGGCAGATCGGCAACGACGGTAAAGTTCGATAGGTGGGGGTGAAATTTTTCAGATTCGAAACATTCCGTCGCCGACGATAAGATCGGCTGTCTTGACCCAGTTACCGTGAGTCAATGGAAAGTACGGAGTGGTTCAATTTCCCGCTGCATCGTCATCCTCGTTATCGCGAACAAGATCGTACGTCAAATAATTTCCAACTTTCACTGTATAAACCGTCCGCTCGCGTCGCGTCGTTTCGCAGCCATTTGTCGATCCGTATAAATGTAACGGATTTACCTTTGAGGGTGTAACATGGAATTTCCAATCTCGTTTGTTGAGGTAAGGTGAATAATTGAGACCTCCTTTACACAGGGCCGCCGCACCGCAATATAGTCGACTCGTCAGGCAGACAAAGGGGTTGAGAATCACCCTTTAAGGGTGATGGGAATAAAAAAAAAAAGAAAAGAAAAAAAGGTGAAATGAAATTGAAAAATGCGTAGACGCCATGTTTAAGGATTTCTTTTCAAAGCTCTGTTCCTTTGCCGCATTTCCATGTCTGCATGAAAATACAAAGCAAATATATACATTAGTGAAATGGAAGAAAGATATATTTATTGGTAAGGGGGGATTAAGGTGATAAGACGAGACGAGACGAGACGATTTATATCTAGGAATTTTATTGCTGGCCAGCATATGTCGAATCTATCGAGATTATTGAACCATTAGCAAAATTACAGAAGAACTGGCGGCATGGCGGAAAGAACGGCTAACATCGGGATTAGGATGAGATTTTTACTATCGCCCGCTAAAATTTCGTCACTGTGTGAAGAGGATGAAGATAACGGTAACCGTTTCTGAGGAACGGGTTAAGATTCGCACTTCGAGTGGATAAATTCCTCCTTATCGGTTCATCATCCTCCCGAAGTAGTCGAAGCAAAGAGAAGACTCGGCCTCGAAGTTAATAAAATAAAATGTATTTATACGAGACGTTGTGCCGCCGAGCAGCTTCGATATTTCACCCCAAAGTTTGGGTTGATCGGCGTTGGATGCGGGGGAACGAGAAACGCAGCGATTGGAAATAGCGTCGAATCAATACGCAGTGGATGGTCGTATACCAACACGCGCGCATTGACAGAAGGATATTTATGTCCCGAGTAAAGAAGAGAGAGCAAAAGAGCGAGAGAGAGAAAGAGAGAGCAGGAAAACGGAAATTGTCGGAAAATAGGGAAACGCTTGGTCATTTTGTAGCCGATATATTTCGCGGGGAAAATTCGACGTGTCTGCGGTGCAAAGCACGAACCTGCGAGACGAGTCGCCGTTTCGTCGTGGCGTTCGATTCGACCATCGGCATCCCATACTGGGGAAACAATAGTTCTCCTTATAAACCGATCAACCGATCAAACGATCAAACGATCAAAACGGGCCGCCCGACAAAACTCGAGTGCCTAAATTTATTCACCACTCCAGACGACGATACTATACGGGACGAGTCTCTCGAGGGTTTCATCGACTTTTCCAGGCTCAGCGAACAAGTCCAACGGACCATCGCCGATAACCGTAACTGTATAAACGAAAACGCCCCCCCTGCCCCCAACACACCCACACGCATCCATTCGTACGCGTGAATCTATCCCTAGAAATCGTCCCTTTTTCCCGTCTCAGTTTCACTGGATGATCGACGTTTAAAGACTCGTCAAAGTCACGTGCATGCGTCAGACTCGTTCGTTGTGTAAAAAAAAGACAAGAAAGATGTCTACCGATATCATCATACGTACACCTATGCGAATTATGCAGAAACGTTTATGCATAACGCGGAAGTTTTACCCAACTGTCGTTATAATAGAGGTTATAATATTATCGGATGACTTCTGCGGTATTACGCAAGGCGTTTACTGCACTATCGCACTTGCAGCGACGCATACCGAGAGGTAGGCGCGAGTAAGCGAGCGAATGCATAGCGCGTGTCACACGCGTATTGGGATACCGTATGATACACTGCAGTTGCAAATTACCATCGCAGGGAACTGGAAGGCCTTGAATCTTGATACCACGTCAGACTTGCACCGCGAGTCCAACTGTAAAGGCGTTGATTTATACTCGAAACGATTATCACTCGAACACGAGGTCCTTTTTTTCATTCACGCAAGGCTGTCCGACGCCGTCGAGATTTCAACTATCTACGATGATACGGCGAATATACCGAAACCAAAAGTCGGTCCCAGTGATTTGGGACAGCGTCCGGATGGCATCCGATTGGTTTATTGGATTAAGGGTTGTAAAATTAATCGCTTGGAAATTAGAACTGATTACAGAAACAGAACCTGTTATACGTACACGCGTATGCATGCATGTGTTTGTGGGAGTATATATGTATATATACACAACGTAGCTCTAGGGCGGTGTAATAATATCAACCAAGCAACGTTGCCGCTTAATTCAAACAGCGGGACGGCAAAGTGATACCAACCTACCGTAATTACTTTGAACGATGGCAAATACGCTCCTCGATTTATTAGTTCGTCCCTCGTCGTATATGTATATATAGGGGCATATTTCAAGTCGACGAACTTCGTTGAATCCCCCCCCCCCCCCCCCCAAAGTATTTTCACAAATAATTAATTCGCACCAAACAACGACGCTAAGTGTGTCTCTGGATAATCTTTTCTGTCGATTTCAATTGACTCGGGACGATTTTAGAAGCGAATCATTATACAATAACAGTATTAAATCCAACAGTGAAACAAAGAAGAAGAATACAAAATGAAGGAAAAGAAGAAGAATATACAGTACAATGAAAAGCCATCAACACGTGGCAGACTGACGTATAAAAAGGAATATAGGGCATGTACGATAAAAGCATCCAATTTTAATTTTATTAAAATTTTTTCGTGGAAATCCTGCAACGAATTTACACGAGGTGTATAGTATAACACGCGTTAGAAAAACTAGGGCGCTAGTAATACGAGGGTGCAATTGTCCGTGTAAGAAAGGTTACTTCTTTTTTCCTTTCATTTTCTACCATTCATCACAGCTGAACAGCTGACGACGACGTGTCCCTCGCGAAAAGTTTATTTCAAGGCTTCCTTCAACTTCACCCACCCGCTAGCCTCTCGTCGCTGAGTAAAAATGAATAAACGTTCGAAATAGAAGACCGTGTGGTAAAATACAAGGTTAAATGTATCCCAGAACGAGGAGAAGATGACAAAGAAAAAAAAAAAAAAAGTATGCTAAACGGCTTCCCGGCAAAGGGATCGGCGACACAGGCACAGGCATTGATATTAATTAGCCACTTGAAGTTAATTACTTGTACCGTAGCGGTGCAAGCTCGCTGCCTGAATCCACAGGGAACCAACCTCGACCACCACCTCTTCCTCCTCCTCCTCCTCCTCCTCTTCGCTCGATGCGGATAGGGGGGATGGTTTCGAGCCAACCAGAAGCGTGCGAGGGGCGGAGTGGGGGGGGGGGGGGGGGCTGACAGGTAACTAATACCGTGCCCTATAACCACCCCGCCACCCGATCTCTAACCAACTTGAGTTACAAACTTACCCTATATGCGCTCCTCCTCGCACGTACACGCCTAACGATAAGTCTGTACGGGTGCTGCAGATCGGTATAAAGTAAGGGTGTAGCTTACACTGCAATTTATTACCCCTGGCACAGAGCACATCGATCCCCCGACGCGTGTCGCGTGTGTAAAAATTAATTTGCATTTTCTTGTCAATCTTTCGACACGAGTTTACTCTTAAAGTTCGGAAGTTTAATCGAGATCGTGAAGATCAACACAATTTTTCGCAATGAAACGGTCAAGTTATTTGCCGCGATTTTCGGGCCGCGTGAATAATTCTATATAGCAATTATTTCGGGTCCAATCGCTCTTGGACAAACTAAAATAATCATAACCCAAGGACGAGCGATGTTAGCGATAACGGAGAGAGCAGAGAAAAGCGAGAATGAGATAATGGGCAAAAAAGAGAAAGCCAAAGGCGGGGCGATACAGTCGAGGATTGAGTTCGCGGTAAGGGGAAAAGCCAAAGATCTGAAAGCGGTATACTTTGGAGTTTCTGATGAACATTTGAAAAGCTCGCGGATACGAAGGAGAAAACAAAAGGAGAGTCGAAACGTCGAAAGAAATAAAATAAAAAAAAAAAAAAGAGGGAGAGATGAGATACGGCAAACGCGGAGAAGAAGTAGAAGCATCTGGATACCTGGGCAACAATAATCCAATTCGTTTCATGGCGGCCCAACTTGGGTTGTAAAAAATTCAGACGCGTCTCGAGGTCGGCGTCGACCTAGACTCTCTAATTACATGATATCCAGCGTTTATAACGGCTCCACCTTTATTCACCCCTTCGCGTACCCCCCTCCTCGTGTTCGCAAGAACGCGCTCAACCGACTTTTCACGCCAAGACAGAAATTTTTCATCCCTTTCCTCTGTGTATAACAATATTTCAACGTTGCTACACGGGATATAACACGCTGGGTGTTAAAGCCGGTCGAGACACTGAAAGATGGCTTACCTAATAACAACAACAACAATAATAATGCGTGAAAAGATTAAGGGCACGGAATAATCGGCTGGCTGTAACGCGAGAGACACAACGCGATATATCTTGTGATTAGAATTTGTAATTTAAATCATAATCACCGTAATAATTCACTATATTTTAAAGTGAAAGTTCCCGACCGGCATAACACGACAAGATGACGACAGGGTCTACCCAGGGTGACCTCCGTGCGACAAGAAAGGGATGAAACGGCGGGTGTTTTTTGCTGACGCGAGGGAGGGTACAAAGTATACAAACGAGAATCGATACCAGAGCCTCGAGACGAACCTTCGGCTTGTATTATAATAATATAATCGTCGTTTGGCGCAAAGAAAATGAATAACCAAACATGCCGAAACGTTGCTATTTTCGCCACGACATAACGTGCAAGACTGTGTAATGTATTACTGCTGAGGAGAATAATAACAAATAGTTCACCCCTGCCACCTATCGTGAAGAAAGAGGAGGGTTCGGAGTTATAAACCCGCATCCGACGTTTTAACGAGTTTTTTTTATAGACCAACTGGACAAAACTCTTCCCGATGACAAGGACGACGACGTTATCACACCTCGGATAATAACTCTCGACTCGTTGCAAACGATCGTCCTATAGCACAATAAATGTGGTAAGGACCTGAATTTAACACCCGTGAGACCTGATTGTAAGCGAAAATTATCCCCTTTCGATAGTTTGCTCTTTCCCGGATCAGCTGTATTACGAATAAACGGTGGCCGATAGAAGAAAGTTCTGATTCCAAGGCGCGCTGAAAAACCGCAGTAACGATTAAAGAACTGGAAAAAATGAAATTCCGATGAATGTAATCTAGCGCGAATGATCCGGATCTGAAACAGAATTGCTAATGACTTGGCGCGCTGAAAATATGTCGGAAAAACTTGCGCCCAAGGAAAAAGACAAGGGTATTCGAAGATTAAACTCTCTCTCCCTCTCTCTCTATCTCTCTGGAGTAGATTTTTCAATTTTGGTTCCACAGCAGACTGTTTCCGCGTCGGATAGCCGCCGAGTAAAACGAGAGGATTACGGGACCTTCACCAGAGGATACCGCTCGAGGCGTGTACGGTGGAAAGCGGGTTCCCTCGCAGGAAATGAAAACGCCAAGGCGAGCGATTCGACCGGCGATATCGGTCAGGGATCTAGGTGGCAACGATCACTGGCTGGATTTAGTCCAATGGCTCTTACGGTTTCCGTTCACATTCACAATCTTGTACCACAGTCCTATCATACCCAGAAGGCTGACCCATAATCCGATCTCTCCTCGCACGGACGATGATCAATAGTCAAAGACCGCGGGATACTTATCGCGGTTAAACCGCGTATACCTACTCCGATTAGTTGGACGAAAGGCTTTGTTCGTAGCGCCTCTTCGCAACTCGGATACCCACTTCGGTGTAACCTACGATCACGAATGCCGATGGCGAGTCGGGATCGCGTACTCGCGTCGTACGACGGTGTTATCCGACTTACCTGATGTGTGCCTGCAGGGTCTCGGGAATGGGCTTCAACGGGGCTACTAGCCAGCCCTGCTGACCGGGCGCGTGCGCGCTACCTCCGGCACCGAGGTACTTCGGCGTTCCTTCTGCATCCTGTAACAGACCGGTGAAAGAAGGGGCGTTAGTAACCTTTCGGCGATAACGGGTGAAAATTTTCTAGAGGGTACCGGAATCGAGAAGTCAATTTTCGAAAGCTCCCACCTGGTGGCGGTGAAACGATTTCCGTATTCACGGTAACAACGCGACTTCCCGCTTCTTAGCGGCATTGATATGGCCAAGAGGGGTGGTCTACTATTTACGCCAGCTGATGGACGAAGAACGGGGTCGACGTTTGCAGGCTGGCCACGTGCCTGATTAAATGTCGATACGTGGTCCTGGGCGCAGTGACGCTTGACACGCTCGGCTGCCGGGGACGACAACCATCGGCGCTCGGTGCCTCGGCACATGGAGAAAAGTTTATATTGGTTTTCATATTTAATGCAATACATCGCACCGCACGCCGCTGCTGTATAAATAATTTATACCCGGAGGAAGGAATTGAGGAGAACTCGTTAAAAGACAAGGCTAGAGAGGTAACGCTCAGCCTCGCGTAAAATCGACTTTTCGGAATCGGGTGCCTACAAAAATCACACCATCGTCGTCGCTCGTCGCGGCGAATCGAAGAGTGACGACCGTCCGATACCCGGTCGACCTTAAATCTGCGAGAGCGACGGCGGTGCGTCGTTGTCGCGTCCGCGTCCTTACGATCGGTGAATTGATTAGAGTAACGCTAAACTGTTCAACCGAGCTGTACCGTACTGCTCCGACTACGTGGCACGGTATACGAAACACGCGCACAGTTGGTGCTCGAACAAGTAGGTTAAGTCAGCCAGGCAGTTGCCCGCCGACGTTTGCCAGGGCCAACGAGAAACAAACAACGATGCTACGAGCTCTTCCACAACCACTTCGCTCCACTATTTCCTGCACGCTAATCTCCTCGAAAAGGAGGAGGAAATTTAATGCAATGTTGGCTCGGGGAGATTGCATTACCTCCTTGAACCCTACGTACCTTGGTGTACGTACATCCGTACGTCCGTACGGCATCTCGAAGCCGAAGAGGCGTTGCGAATGAATATTAATCGCTCCTACTCCACGATGCATCACTCGGAACAATCGTTGTACGAATACGCAACGTTTCACTTTCGAATCGGCACACCTCTTCTTCCACTCTGCACGCACGGTAATTCATTCCCGAAAAGCTCAGCCTCGTGACCATTTCCATGTGCGATGAGCGGTACCAATGAATGAAAGGTTGAGAAAAGTAAACACGGAATCACGACGAGGCACGCGTTCGTGTATAAAATGTACCAACGATCTTTCCTCCGCACGGTTTTTATCATCATCATCGTCTCTTTTTTTCATTTAAACACACTCGCACACACGCTCTCTGTCTCTCTCTTTATCTCTCTCCACGTAGTTAATTAATTACCGGCACGAAGGCGGCACAGCTCGTTGTCGGACAACACGTATCCTCGAGAGTTGCAGACTGTGGTTGTGCTTCTGCTTCTGTTGCTGTTGCCGGTGGCGGCGGATGAGACGAGAGAAAACAATACGCAATTATACCCATTTTTCTGCAACGATCTTTCGCGGGATCCTCAAATGGCGCGAAGGTCTCTGATTTATATTCCTAATTATCCACACAGCCGAGCAACGAACGGTGCTGCTGTTGCACAACCCGTCTTCATCCAACCCTCCGTGAACTTTCAACTACCGTCCTTTTCCCACCAATGCCACCAAGGTATCCGCCACCCAAAGCCGAGGTCACGCGGGGTGAACCCGATTTGTAACCGGTACAGCTACGCGGTCCAGGAAATACTAACGTGCCAACGAATATTTCTCTCCATCTCGCTCCACCGTCAATCCAGCCACTGCAATAAATAAAAATTCATCCGCGCTGACAGAAGAAGAAGAAGCAAAATAAGAGCTCCGATTCTTTCTCAACGTCACCGTAATCGTTCGGACGTTATTGTTTCGCGGTAACGGACGAATATCGATGAATACGGAAACGAGCATAGAATCGTAAAGGTAATTTGCATTTACAGCCAGTCATTTCCTTGCGATTATATCGTATCGATGAAGGAAAGAGAGAGATGACAGATAAAACGAACGTCGGCACAACAGATTTGAGGAATGCCATCGAGGGTATAACGGGGGAAGCAAGTGGCGGATAGCCGAGAAGAGATAGAGCTCGCGGTGACAAGGGAACATACAATATTATACCATATCGGGAAGTTATCATCGTTCACGGACCGAGGAAGGTCTGGTGTACGAAGCCCGAGACGCAAGCTATGCTACGTATATTAACGAGTTAAGAACCTCGCGTGTTTCCCGCGTCTACGTCAAATCTTAAACTACCACCACGACGCACCGTCTCCTTGTAAACTGCGCGCCGGTGAAAATAGACAAAGTATTTGTTTACACGCGAGGAGGAGGGCTGCTTCTCCTATCCGAGTCGTCGTCGTCGTCGTTTGAGGAGCGGGCATCGTGTAATTTTCGCCCCGCGTTCACCCGCAACTTGGTTTACTAATTGGAAGCGAACAAGTTTCCCGTTCCGAAAGTAATCAGTGTTAAAAATCGCCTGATCTTTATCCCTGACCTCGCATCTCCGGTCATCTTCGTCGTCTCCAATGGTACACCTGACGAATAATTGTCTTGTCTTTCCGACAATTGGTCGAAAACTTATTAACATAATTACACGTCCCTTTCGGAGCTAGAACGTTCGTTTGGTCTGCACGCTGGACCGTGCCAAGTGATCGTTTTAATCCAGGATTAAAGGATCGACGCTCGTTATATCGCCGGGATATATACTTGCGATTTAGCACCGGCGATGAGGCTTCTTCCAACTTTCATCTAATCTCTCCTTCACCCCACGTTTTCAAAGAGTTGATATTACGTTCCGTTGTACGGTAAATTCTCCCGCTGCGCGGCTGCGTCGCGTGAATACGGAAACGCGCAAACTGGTGAAACTCGACAGTTTTTAGGTCCACGCTCGGCGAAGCCTTTGAACCGTTATTTGCGTCGCTACGCGGAGGAGGATAACCTCATCCTCCGAAAGGAGTGAAATAGCGCGGAACGCTCGCCGGCGACACCGGGAACGGACTTTGAGAATGTAAATTGGAGATTCTTCGGCGAGAACGAGAAAATTTCATTTCTCCTTTAGCCTCCGTTCGCCTACCTCTACGGGCGTACATGCGAGTCGCTGATAAGCCTCGAGGTTTCCTTTTGACCCCTTTGACACTACCCTCCGCACGTAAAGTGAGTGTACCGGTTATTGACGACGCGTTTAGACACAATTATTCACTATTTTATTTTCCGAAATTATAAACTTACGGCAAAAATTGTGAATTTCTCGATGACTAAAGCCAAATGCTACGAATTGGTACACTAACCTCATGCGATTATTCTGAAGATGGAGATATACTCAAGGGAATCAAAAGTCAATGAACTCTCTTTCAGACTCGCTTTTTAACACTCGAATCTGACGATTTGAACGCGTGTAACGGCATACGCGAAGCGCCAAAAAGATTTTAGGGTAAGACGATTTAAATGTCGAGACGACGACGATGATGATGATGATGATGATGATGTTGAAAATGGCCACGAGCTGTGCAGTCTTCCTTCCCTCGAGCCGCGCGTTTCACACCCTCTGATCTTGAATGCGCGTTGAAAATACCCGAGAGCGAATGAAGAAGTGACTTTTTAACAAGTTTCTCAGCTTGAAGCCACCGTCCGGGTTTCCTTATACTTTTCATCTTGCTTCTGCTTGTGCCACGCGTTGCGGTTTGAAAGAATTTACCGAGAAAATTTTCAACGTCCTCTCTAAAGTCCGCGGGCCATCAAGGTGTCCGTATACCTTGGCTTTTGAAAACCAGGGTTGAATAGGGTCCGCGGAATGGTTGAGTAAATCCATTAGGCGCGTCTGCACCGATACACGGACACGCGGCTTAGTCAACGCTCGTCGCACTTTTATTCATCCCGCTGGGTTAGAATCGCGCCTCTTAAACGGTATAAAAATAAAATCAAGAAACGAATTAAAATTAAGCAAAACGCTTTTTCGTTCCTTTCGCGTAAACGAATTTTCTACACACAGTGCGTATACATATATATATAAAAATAACAGAGGTCGAATATTTTTCTTATATATGTACTTAATCCCGCGGAGAATTCCTCCCAGATTCCAAGCACGGCATTCAACCCTGAACCTTCGGTGCCGCCGATATGAGAGGCTGAGCAAATCTCGTCGAATTCAAAGCGCACGTACGTTTCACCGATCTCGTTTACAAAACGCATAACTATCGCAAGTCTCCCGAGCTACAGCCATTCGTTCAAAAATTCCTACAATTTGATCACCTCGCGATAAGGATTTGAAAAATTTACAGATCGTCAGGTCAGCGGCCTAGATCGGATTGATCGAAATTACATGAGTAATTGCGATAGAGGCGGCGATTAAACGTTCCCAGATTTCATCAAACCCGTCAACGGCGGCGTGATGATTAAATTCCGTTCGTTCGTGGGACGCTTGTAGACTCAAACGAACTGATGAAATTCACGCGACGAGGAAACAATTAATGCACTCCGCTACACGCCTGGCCGGTCGATTAAACATTATGTACCCTAAGCCCGTAATCGTCGTACCGTTCCTGCACCCATCAACGATAATATATATAAATAAATATATTATCGCGACAAAAAGTCCCCGTGTAAATAGAAGATTAACCATCGTAATGCCAGTCGGGCACACGTTCCCACGCGCCGGTTTTCCTAATTAGTATTTGGATTAAATGCGATCGATCGTCGATAGAATTTACATGCATTATGATACGTAGAATTCACTTTGATGGATATATTTTATACAAGAGACGGTGTAAATAATACCCCCGATTGATTTTTTATAGAAACGAATATGGAAAAGGTTGTATAATGTATTAAAGTGAAACAATAAATTATCCTTGGAGCTGGAATTTTACCACCACAAACACTATACTGAACCAAAGTCTTCTTTTCTTCAATTAAAAAAAATTTTTTTTTTTTTTTTTGCAAACATTTTACAACGATTTATTGAGATAAATTTTTCGCTACGCGCAGATATGATATAACGTCAAAGAATTTGAGTATCGCGAAAGAGAGATTCCTCCAGGATTATAAAGTGAGCATAATGGGACCAAAGAGAAATCGGAGGAGATCGCGAGTCCTTTGGCCGATGTTAGCGTCGTTTAGTAACGACTTTGGTCACCGCACGGTGACACTTTAATGGCAGAGCCAATTACCTTTAATTCATTATCTAAGGATCAAAGCGCGAGGAGCTCAATTTGATTCAAGTTTAAGAGTGGGGAGTTGGTAATGTATCGTTAAGTCACAGTCGTAAAGGCTTGCAGTAGTAGCGAAACGAACGGTTTGTTCATCCCGTCCGCTAACTGACTCGAGGAATTACGAGACGTACAGTCGAAATAAAAACGTGGCTACGCGAAGGTTTGAAAAAGTGCGATCAAGCTAATTGAACAAAACGTGATGAAAAAAAAGTCACATTAATCCGAAGAAAAATGTTTAAATGGTGAATTACAGCTGTAAATAATTTGTTATTTTCTAACGTGGTGATTGCAGTAAAAATTCAGTGTCGCAAAGATTTTTTTACACCGTCGCGTCGTGTGAGTATATCAGCTTCAGCTTCAACTTTTATACCAGATTTCCGTTCCTGACTCGACTGTACCAAAACATCGCTCACGGTGTAAATTGTTGTCTTCGTTTATACGGTATCTGTAACCCTGGAATTCGCGATTATCAATAGCGAATCGCGAAATTAAAAGTTGGCGATTAACAACACCGTCGATTCGGATTCGGAAGTGTAGCTTTGAAGCGCATTGGAAGATCGGAAACTAAATTTCAATAACGAAGTCTCGTCTACGCTTCAAGTGCGATTACGGTAGAGGATAAAGAAAAATAAAAAATGTATATTTGGAACAGAATTGCACGTCGCGGAAAGAGGATAGTGCGAGTAAAGTTTGAAGCAGGTTTTAAATATTTAAAGCATGTGCAGATATATCTTCGTTGTGACTGGCAGCCGGCCTTGAGACGACTCAACGAGACGTTGCTCGCGAGCTCTGACAATTATTTACATCGGCGTAAAAATACACCGAGTCGGACGGCGACAGCGTTTAACATTTTTGAGGTTAAAGTATTAAAAAATGAAGAAGAAAAAAAAAAGGAAAAAAATTAAAAGCACGCATCTTTACAAACGTGGATGACGTAGAGATGGATTGACAGACCTCTGTGAATTCCTCGAAAACGGAGATGATCGTTTCGCGTGATTGAATGATGATTTCTTAAGGCTGTTAATTCGCGGTTTATGACACGTATGTACGTTAATCCGGCGAAACGGAGAAAGAGAGACAACAAAGACGAGATATTAGGACTGGCTTGTTTTAAGCGAATTTTTTCACCAGTCGCTACTGTCATTAGACTCGTGCATGGTTCGCGTTCGTCGTATACAGCACATTAATAATAACTACATATGTATTTATGCGCGAGGAGAAGAGAGGTCGAAAATATAGCTGCGGAATTCGCCGGAATGTGAGAAATCCCGCGTCACAAAGTGAGTCACGTGAAAAATCATTTCTCTCTTCCGTGGAGGAGGAGGAGGAGGAGGAGGAGGAGGAAGAAGATATATGCATAAGTAAAGAAGTGGAGATATGAAAACGGCGAAAAGAAGTCAGGGTGCAGAAAATACAGGGAACAGGGATCGACGCTGCTGGCTCGTCCCTTCTTCTTCGTCTTCTTCTTCTTCTTCTTCTTCGTTCCAAACCCGCGGTGAAATATAAAAGAATTCAATTGTTCTTTCGAGAGCACGAGTTCTCTCCTCTTGCCCATTTTATCGAGCACATAGCGGAGGGAAAGGAAAAGGGAAGGGGAAAGGCGAAGGGAAGAAAGCGGTTCAACGGTCCGTCTGTCCGAGCGATTCCTATTTCAATTTCCTTCCTTCCTTCCTTCCTTCCGCCAATTGAGGCGGGTTAACCTCCTCTCAGCGGAACCGGAATTGTCGAATCAACTTTTCAAGAATTCTAATAACCTTCGCCACCCTCGCAACACCGCGAGACTTGACTATTTTTACTTTTGACGCTTCTGCTTTCTTTTCGTCTTAACGCAGCAGCGTCGATAACTCTGCGTAACTTCCTTTTTGTTAATTTTTCCCACACACTTCCCAAGATTTAGTAAGTTACTAAAACCTAAATCGTTCAGCTTATTAAAAACGTCGGTTTAAGCCAATTGTTTTTCTCGACGCAAGAAAGTAAATTTTTCACCAATTTTTCACCAAAAATCATTTTCAATTCCCTCGATAAGAAACTGATAATTCCCAATTTTCCACGACCCCTTTTAAATTCCCTGATATTTCCAGGTATTTCAAGTTTTCCAGTTACGTGGCCACCCTGTTATTGGAAATAAAAAATCGATGTTCAAGCTCTTGATTATAATTTTTTTTACACCCCTTCTATCGTTGGCTCACGAATGTATAAAATAAATTCTACAAAAACTCAACGAGCGACTACATCTCCTAATCAGATGGACCAAAAAGTATTGATCTTCAACTGACCTCCGACCTCTTCAATTCTCCTCACCTTCAACGGTCGACATACCGTTGCGGTTAAATTTCGTTTGCGAACTGCGAACGATCTGGAAGATGGGGGCGGATTGTTAGTCCGGTAGAAATTAAGCCGAATGGAAGCGGGAGCTGGAAGGAGGAGAAGGAGGAGGAGGAGGAGGAGGAGGGAAGGGAGAGGATCAAGACCCGAGGTCGCGGTAAGACTAGAGTCAACTTCTCGACTAATGAATTCAATGACTTGCGGTTAACTTCCTCCCCGCCTTTTCGCCCATGACATCTATTATGCATGTATCCGATTGATTTTTAATCTCGCTTCGTTTCTTTTCCAATAATATGAATCTCATATACATACACGTACCCGTATAATATTAAATTTTCACCGATATTAATCAAATCGCTTACATAAGTTAACGATCACTGATTTAACACATTGAAAATATGTTACCTCTGAATTTCCATATTTTTTTCGAAATCCGTTACGAAACCGAGTCCGTTATTCGAATTAGGAAACTGATCGGCCACGATTAATTCCGTCCATTTTATAACCGATCGCATTTCCGTTACAATCTCGTCACAACAGTCGTACTACATTATAACCCCGACGAACGGTGATTTTGTCATCCTCAAATCATGTAACAACAACGCACAGATAACCTAAACTATAGTTCTAATCGACTCCGTGTAAATCCACGCTCATATCGTTTAGAAAAATCGTTCTTAACTTGCCTTTTCACAAACACTTTTACGCAGTGACAAACGAATCGCGCGAGGCTTACCAATTAATAATCCGGGGGTGAAAATTCGCATTTTCATTTCGTAACAGCATCGCGCACCGTGTGTTTAATACCTCATACACACCGAGATACCGTTGATGTAGATACACCTACGTATTTATACACTGTGCCGCATACGATACGTAACCACCCCGTGTGGATGCTTGGATCGATCAATGGATCGATATTCCGCGGGGCATTCTTTGGCAAGCCGGCCTGTGCATGCCTTAGACGCGATATTGTGTAGCCTGCTAGTCGTCCAAAGGTACGAAGGCATATACCGTATATCCATCCCATTCGGCTCCCATTCTCCCGATATATCGATCTATCAGACTTCCTCCAGCCTCCAGCCTCGGGCAATATGCACCGACCGCCGTAGCGACGTCCTCGTCGTGCAGGTAAATCTGTTGACGCGTTGAAAGCTCAGATCAACCGTAGTGGTTGATACCTATATCTACGTACGTCGGAGATACTGCGCCAATTTGTTGTCCGTACATGTGCATAACAGAAGCCGGTCGTGGAACTGCAATTGATACCGAGTACTACCTGAAAATTAACCGCAAGAAGATATCCGGATCGTAAGGATAATCTCATTTCTCCTGTGATACGTGTATATACGTATATATAGGCCTGCATAATTATGCGAAACGAATCATACCGCGTACATAATCGAAATCGTTTTAATTTAGTAGCGTTAGCTTGTCTTTTCTCGTACAATATTCGAATTATATACGAAGAGAGAGAAGTCCTGCAACAGCACGAAAAATGAAGAAATCTTTCCCGAATGCTCGGAGTGTAAGAAGAGGAGATTCGTGGGAAGAAAAAAAATTTGCATAAACAATATTTTGCTTTGCCGTGTACGCGACGAGATACAGATACCGATATCATGAGGTTGGACGGGACGTCTCTTCTCGAGTCGTTGACGAGTCTCTCAATGATACGAGAAAAAAAAAGGTCAGAGTTCTCGTTGGTTGCCCAACAACTTCGACTTTTTTTTTTTGCCCCAGCTCCGTTCCTCGGCTGTACGTAACAGATGTGGAGTTTCTGTCGCTCGGTTTCTAAAATTCATTTAAGGAAACGTATTACGAAGCTGAAGCTGGTACCCAGAGTCAGCAGCAAAAGGTGTTGAACTTTTTGGAAATAGAAAAATGCGGTACACTTTCGTTCTCATAAGTGTTTTAAAAAAATTTGAGTTTCAAGGTATCTGACAAAATTTTGATTTTCGGACTTTGCTATTTTATTCGAACGAACATTGGAACGTTTGGCTGTTAATTCTGTCTGCTAGCTTCAGTCTGCTAGGTGCAATAATTGCAGTTACGCTCTCTATTTATTCTTGGATTATTTTTTAATTCAATTTTTTTTTTGTTTTTCTCCCTATTGCGACTCGTTTGGAGAGAAGGAGGTGCGAAAACTTCGAAAAGGCGACAGCTTGTTGGACATACTGGAAGTGCAATAAGTTGCGAAATAATAACGACGAACGTGGAGTACGCGGAACGGATCTCGAAGATAGAGTGAGAGGGGAGGGGGAAAAAAAAGAGGAAAAAAAATGTCAGAGTTTCGCAATTGAGGCTACGAATGGCGTAACGAGTATAGGTGTATACATATTGTATATAAATAATGTGTGTGTATATGTATATATACACACCCAGTCGGTTCTTACACACGCCTCGGCAGCTCGTGAGTCAACGAACTCCGTTCACTACCTGGCCGTTCGATTCACTGACTCTCGGTGTGCCTCCTCCTCAGCCGTTTCGCAAGTCTTGATGATACCGGGAAAATCGCAAAGAATAGAAACGAAAAAAAAAAATAAATAAACAAATAATAAAACAGGAACCGATCGATCAATCGGCGATCCTCGTTGGTTAAAAAACTATCACCCGAGAGGGTCTCCACTGTTAAATGGCTGACGAATTAATATCGACGCGATGATATTCTACATTAGGCCCGGTGATGAAAAAAAGCCCCTCGAGTATAAATCGTAAAATTAAGAGAAGAAAGATTAACCGCAGTGAGTGATTGAATTTCAGGTACCGACAAGAACAATCTCTCTCTCTCTCTCTCTCTCTCTCTCTACTGTAGCCGTGTATTTACAATTAGTAGCAATAATTATAATATAACATAATCCGCGAAGCATGGAGCCGAGTCAAATACCCGAGATCCTCAGCGTTATCGGGAGAAATTTTCACGTTTCCTTATTTTCCAGTACATCAAGCGCACGATCAGCGAGTAGCTACTAACACGGGTGAACAAAGAGAGTGATTCTCTCTCGACGTGCCCCGTTACGTACGCGTCAACGACGGTGAGTTATTGCTACGCTTTACTTCGTTGAATGATAATAAAAATAGTAATAACAATAATAGTCATAATGATAATACGATTCAGATTGCTATTAGAAAATATCAATGCATATTACGCGGCGAGAAATTACCGGGGTAAAAGAATTTCCATGGCCATCTGACACATCACGGTGATACAACACGAAGCGTACAATTTTTAAATGCAGGTTACATAACTTGACTCAGTCGACGTATTACGTGAGAATACCTGGGAATATTAAGCCGTGAATAATTAAAACAGCGATTTTCTCCGTCGTCGAAAGGCGTGCAGAGATATCAGGATTATGATTTTCAAGTATAAGAGATCTGGTGTCTCTAAACGAGAAGCAAGGTATGTTTATAGTGAATGTTATTATTATTAAAATGTCTCTCAACGTCGAAACGGTAAATCGTTTTTTCATCTTTCCCTCCTCCTGTTTTTCTGTTCCTCATTCTTCCGCCATGTATAACAGAAGCGAGAGCAAAAACAACGGGACTTACCGGAAGAAGAAGAAGAAGAAGAAGAAGAAGAGGAGGAGGAGGAGGAGGAGGAGGAGGAGGAGGAGGAGGAGGAGGAGGAGGTTTGATGTAAAAAAAAACACCGCGAAGCAAAGAGGAGAGAAGAGGAAACGGGGCGTAGCGAAGATTGGAACGTCAGTGTTTGCTTCTTCTTTCTCGTTCGTGTATCACGTTATAAAGACCTCTGATATCCCGTTTAGAAACGAGTGCAGGCGAAGTGCAAGATATTTTTCCCCATGTAGAAATAATCACGAGATTCCAAGCGGGCGATTTGCCTCAATTAAATAAAAAAAATAGCATGACCGTCGATCGGTGAAATTTTCAAAAATCAAGATATCGATCGATTCATTATTTAGTTAGTTTATTTTCGCATGTTTGAAATTTCGATATATCGTTCGTTCGAAGTATCGACCCTCCCAAGTTCCGACCCCGACCCAGGATTTCTACAACTCGAAATAGCTGAACTCAGGAAGGAAGGAATTGTACACAGAATTGAGAATTAAAATCAGCGGCGGGTGAAAACCGCGAGTTCCGCGACTCGCGCGCTATTAATAGCGAATTTTTCTCGCACGACGAGAGCCGGAGGAGGGATAACGGAGCGGAGCAAGCGCATTCACAATCGGAGTGAGAGAAGAGGAGGCACCTCGATGTGCTGCAGAAATAACCGGTGACATCAGCCCGTTTCGGTCGAATGACGACGAATCTGCCACGTTCAACGAGACGAGACGAGACGAGACAACTCGACTCGACTCATTCTCGAGTGGTTGATACCGACGTCCGAGTAGTTGCTGCCACAACCCGCATACCTAAATGCCTACACACTCTTCGTGAGGCCGAAAAAATTACTGCCCAGCTGACTGCTCGGCGCAGATTTAACAACGCCACGATGTTTGAGTCTCGGCCCATTCACACGGCACAGCGTCGCCCTCTTTTGCATGACGCATTGTACCTACATATCCTAATCTTATAGGTGAAATTAGCTCTTGACGACAGATTCGACAATTCAAAGTAAATAAGCTGTAGGTTCACCAAAGTCGAGGATACGGTAGGAGAGGAGAGGAGAGAAGAGGAGGTTATCTTCGTCTGGATCAACAACGCGGCAATTTATTTATTTTATTTATTTATTTTTTTTTTTCATTTTCGAATCGTTGAAAATAATTTGACGAGCTTTAAAAGCAAGCTAATTCGAAATGGAATCTTGTCATCGATGTTCTTTAATGCAGATACACAGGTGTTCAAGATAGACGTACCTCACATGTAGTGAAGAAATTAGACGGATGAAAATAAATGATCAGGTTCGGATGAATGAACTTTGTTGAGAGGCTGAAGTTAGTAACGTTAACGTGACGAAACGTCAGAAATTATCACTGTACAATTTACGAATGACTTTCAAGGAGTTTGCTCTTCAAAGCACGTGTGAGTATGTTTTGTATATCGTAGTTTGCCAAATTTTATACGATCGAAGTAGATGCGAAGTAACGTTACTAACTTCATTTTCATACTTTATTGAAAGAACCGCTCTTCGATCACACTGAAAATGTAAGTCGAGTCAATCATCTTAATTTTCACCTTTGAAACACCTCGATTATTATTATTCTTTCATTGGCCAAACTTTTTAATGCGTGTGTACAACATACGTACCCTAAAATTCAAACTGACCAGAATCGAAAGGTGATGAAACTGATCTTTTCTTCCATCCGGCTGATCGTGTAAAATTATCAGCCTCAAGTTAGTAACGTTAGCGTATCGAACCATTTGGCGTGAAAAAAAAATCACTATATTCCAATTTTGTAGTGACTAATTTTTGCAACACATAAATTACTTTTGCCTTATTATGACTAACCGCACTTCAGAGATGCCTGAAATTACGAATCAACGGATCGTCCGAATCACGAATAATTACAATAACGTCACACCGCCAACTTCAGCCTCGTGCAGAGTGAGCGATATAAAATTCTTTCCAAAGTCTCGAATGGAATAACGACGATAAATCGGTATAAATATCCGCGCCGATATTTTCGCAACCGATAAAAACTACACGAGTAACTGTAAGGCGTGACGAAGTCGTGGGTTGTGGTGGGGGAGGGGATAAAGTTCGGAGTGAGGTTCGTTAGCCTTTTCGTTATCATTTGGGAAGATCGTTATTGTCCGTCGAGTTAGACAACCCCGATGGCAACGCCCCGTCGCCGTTCGACCGACCCACCTCGGGATCAGAGATTTTAACGACTGCTATTAGCAGGTCCTGACCGCTGACTCAGTTGACCTGAGGCGGAAATAAACGAGGAATTACCAACCAACCCACGGGACGGGATGGAGGAGGAAGAAAGTTTTTCCTTAACGGTGGCCGTGCGTCGAAAAGCCTGCCGAACGAGTGAAAAGGACGAGAGAAGAAAAAAAGAAAGACGTATTTTTTTTTTACTTATTTTTTGTTTCATTTTTATGTTTTTTTTTTACGTCTCCTCCGCAGTTCCAAAAAATTCGCGCAATGATAAGCGAGCGGTAATTTATCCACTCTCGGCAAATCGGTGCTACGGAATGGATTAAAATCTTGACAAACAAATGTTTTCTCTTCTCCCCGTTTGCTTCTTCTTCGTCGCACCGCAATCGTCGTCTCGCTAAATTCTTTGTTGCGGTAAGTTTTACCGCGTGTTAAAGCATCGCAGACAAGAAAAAAACAAACAAAACGAAATGAAATAGATTTTAAAACAAAGAAAAAACAAACAAGACCGGTAACGCGAGGTGTAAAAAAGAATTCGAATCAAGCTCGCAAATTGTTTCGGAGATCGCGATTTGCGTGCCGGCATTCGTTTCAACTACTAGGCCGAGAAACGCACGTCTTCGCATCGATTCCTCTCTCAGAGGCGGTAAATATTAAAGTCGAACATCCCGACTCTACGTAAGGCCGTGCGGTATCTACGTCATGAAAAATAACAGACGCGTCTTTAACGCCGGTATAATTACTTCATTTTTCACGATTTTCCGCTTCTATTTTTCAAGTACATAGTCGCGGCGCAACGAGTTTTTTTTTTTTTTTTTGTTTCTCGCAACTCACGACAGACGACCCGGCAAGGTTTTCCGTTGTGTAGAAAATTGTGCATGCAATTGCCTGCAAATAATTACGTACCAATCGTGGTTACCCTCCGTTGGCTTGATTTTATACACCACTGAAATAACACTTAATTGTACAGCAATAGACGGTCCAACGTTACGCTGGATCGTTTAGTTTTTTTCACCGTAACATTATCGGTAAGTTACATCAGCCACGTTGGGTAAGAATACCGTGTAACATTGAACGGTTTGTAAACAGTGTGTAAAAGAGAGAAAAAGATCTTTATTATATCCTTACAGCTTTAAGTATCATCAAATTTATTATACTCCGTGGGAATAAGTCGATGATAATTCTCGCTCGTAAGAAACAGAAACTTGGCATTTTCGCAACGCTTAGTTAACAATAGATTTGCACTTTGCTCATTTTCTAATCGTATTAAAATCGAATTAATTTTATCCCTCTCTGTTAAATCAAAAAAGTAAAAAAGATCCTCGGATGTAACGAGAAGAATAGATTGAAGTCGGAGCTGGAAGCTCGGCAATAAAGGATATAATCGCATCAACGGGTCTGGTACGGTTCCAATTGGCTCGCCAATTAGAAGATATAAAGGAGAGAAGAAACGCGGTCTGCAGCGCGAAACCAGGGTTCCGGATCTGAATCTATTTGCATGGGAATAAAAAGGAGGAAATTAATTTCAGGAGTGATGTTTCAAGGCGATCTTCATCAAGCCGGATTAATCCGAGTCTAGTTTCATTTCGTTTTCTCATTTTTCGTTTCGTTCTCACCGGTGAGAAAAATAATATAAGAAGAGCCGAACACCGAAGCGGCGAGCAAAGGAGGAACGTGGATATAATTCACTTAGCCATGCCAAAAGCCGTGACGCGTTTGCACCGCACGGCGCGCGGAGTAGAAAAAAGAAAAAGGTATAAAAAAAAAAAGAAAGAATGAAAGAAAGAAAGGAAGAAGAGCGGCGAAGCGGGCTGCTACCGCTGCTGAAAGCTCTGGTGCGGGAATTGCTGGTGCTGGTGGTGCGGCTAATAATAGTTGCACACTGCGGAATGACCCAGAGAATAAACTTTGATAGCGTTGCACAGGCCGCGTACACTTCGGCTCTGTGATGATAAACCGCGGCGAGGGTGTGCAAACATGAACGAGAGAAAATTAAATTTCTGCTTCGAACTGTGCATGAGAGAAGCAACAGCGGCAGCAAGCAGCGTGCGGTGAAACGTTAACTAATAACGCCGTGTGTCGCCTCGGTCGGAAAGAGATGTAATTAGTTGGCGGTGAAACTAAACGTCGGACAAGGCAGGCTTGTTGAAGAATTTCACCCCATTCGCCAGGGTATTGTTATCTTTGTTACATCACGTAACGATAATGATAAATAAAAGAAAAAAAGCTCGACACGGCGTAGGTGTAGCGAATTGTTTCTTCCCTGAGACACCAAAGGGGGATGAAACGGAGAAGAGGAGAAACTGTTGCTCGATTTGTCAAACATTCGAACGGAATTGATCAATACCCGATTCGCGGCACATGGGGGTCGGTGGCTGGCTCGCGATTACTGGGTGATGAACAGAGGGTAGGAACGGTGAAATAAAAAAAAAGAAAAATAAAAGGGAAGAAGAGACGGGGAAGGAGGAGGAATGGAACTCGTCGAGCGTAGAACGTGGTACGGTTTTTTGTTCCTCCCTCTCGACAACTCGCTTTTCCCTTCCTCGATCCCTCGGCAACAGAAGTAGTTCCTGCCGCAGCAGCAGCAACAGCAGCCGAAGATTGTATCGATTAAAAAAACATACACATGCGTCGAAACAAAGACGTGACCGAACAAACTCATCGTCAGCCACGAGTTAGATGTATTTCATAAGCGCTTGATTGAGGAGTTCGTTAAACAGTCCAAATTGTTTAAACCCTCTGGTTCCTACTGCTCCGATTTTTTAAAAATTCAATTAAAAATTCGAAACTTGTATCGAAACACTTCCGCGAATGACTCGCAAAGTTTCGACGGTAATAATATCGGAACGATCCGGTAGTAAAGTAGGCTGCGTTTCGATACGACGAAGGTTTTGGGATAACTTACGAACCGAATAATTGGAGTAGTTGATTGAGAGTAACTCGAGTAACCCACGATTCCTATCCGACGAACGGAAATCGCTTCCGGCTGTCACGTCGAACTTGGTAACTTCATCGTAACGATTCGTGCTGTTCGCAAAAAATATTATTTCGTGATTTTGGAAGTGTCTGAAAATTCAGTAAACCGTAATAAAAAGAAAACATACTCGTATTTTGCGATCTTATTTCTTTTTTCGATCGTTGTAAAAATAAGGAAATAGTAATTCTTCGCACAACGTTTCGTTGCGGTAACGTCAACGACTTCAACCTCGTGTCCGGCTGGCGGCCACCACGGGATACGCGATTCGACGCACCTGGAGCATCAGGATCTGCTCGAGGTTTACGCGACACCCTCTTTCGGGGTCCAGGACGAGGGGGAAACGGTTGGTTGCCGTTATTTACTGGCTGGAGTCGGTGTGTATCGGGTCGCGATAACAGGAAATCGATGACCACTCGGCAACTAATAATTAGGAGGAGAAAGACGTAGGTATAGACGAGCGTGTACGTGTACGTGTAGTCCCAACATAGACACGTACGTACGCCCGAAGGCTTAGCCCGACTACGTCAACAAGGACTTTGCGCCGCAGAGTTTGCGGCGGGGATTTGATCCTCCCTGTGCTCAAGAGAGAACGATCGATTAAGATACGACAGGTGGTTGGCTTGATGTGGAGTTAATTAATATCTCAAACACACAACGGGGGCTTGGCTCGTGTGTCAAAAGTTCAAATTTTGGCCTCCTCGTTCCGTGTATCGTGAATTTGGATTTTCGAATTATCGGTACATTGTAAGCATGTGTAAGGAATTCCATGGAATCTCGAACAATATTATCCGTCGATGTCTCGGATTGACTTTATCGTTTTGTTGTATCAAAGTGAGTGACGAAAAACGCAATCGCAATTTTTTCGGAATTATTCGACTCGGTGTATCTGGTGTACGATTTAAAAACCCTCACTCTCTGGAATCTGAAGAAATTCAGAATAATCTTATTAAATCTCTATTTTCCAACAGGTGTCAAAAAATTTTTTACATCGCAGAGAAGATTTTTCTAAATTTTTTCAGATGTTAGAAAATGGGAGTTTTTGTTTCAAGTTTTTAAATCATACGTCACGTACGCTGGATCGATAAATACTTTAAGTTATAAAGCCAATCTGAGACATCGACGTAGGCAATTTGATCGAGCAGTCATGGAATCTTGTTACGATAACGTAAGGCAAGAACACAATGATACAAATATTCACAGGATGATAAGACGAAAACAATTACAAACGAACGAAATAAAACGAAGAAAAGAAACCTGAACGTAAGAGATGAAAAGAGATAAAAAGAGAGAGGGAGAGAGCAAAAATATCATCACTTCGTCACTGAAAATAACAGGTTGACATATTACTACGTATTCCACGCCCCGCGCGATCCGGTTGTTGTTATTTATTGTCATTGTTTCTTTTTATCTTCCCTCAACGACATTCCACTCGACGACATTTACAGTCGACTCATTCCAATCGTTTTTCCTTCTTCTTCCCGGTGAATACACAACCCCAAACACAGGAACGCCGAGAGGCACTAACACATCGTCGGTGTTTTCCCCTCGAGCGACGAATCTGTTCCACCCTGTCGCATATCCTTTTTTCTCAGTCTTTTCTTAATTTTATTTGCCAACTAAGCGATCATACGTGTGTGCGTTATCGTATTTTGAACGAATATTAATTACCAAACTGTAGAATTTAGAATCGCTGTTTTACTTTGTTAAATTACATCAGTGACTTGTCGCGAATTCCAAAGAGAAGAAAATAAGTTTAAAAAAATACTATCCGCAACGCGTCGCGCCGCAAAGTCAGCCGAGAGTGCAGGCAAAATAGTTGAAGAGGCTAAGGCGTAGAGCTTGCAGGGAAGCCATTCTCGGCAGAATAATCCGGCCGGTCATATACAACGATATCGGATGGGGGAGAAGGCTGAGCAAAGCTCCGATGCATTGTCCGACGCGCATTGTCAACGGCTTGGGAAAATTTCTTTCAAATCGTCTCGATAATCGGGAATTTTCAGTTTGCGACCGAACCCTCCGAGACCTGGTAGCACAGCGTTTTCAGATAAGCGGCGACGCCGATCGAACGTCATCCGTTTTCGAATGAATAAATGAATGAAAATGATGAATAAATACACAGCGAATAAGAAGGTGGAACCCGAATTGAGCTGTGAAATTATTCAAAGACGAAACCCCGTTTTGAATGACAAATAATTAGTGAGATCAAACGGGTTCAAGATATTTTACAGTATGGATTGAAAATTAATTAACGTATCGAATTGATGATATATGGACCGGAAATCGTAACGCAGCATCGATGTCTGGATCCGACAATTTTTTCAAAAGTTATACATTTTTTTACTAATATTCACGTAAGACAAGCGTACCAATTATTAACACGTTTAGACCTAATTATTGACCCTTTTGTTTTCCAAAATTATAAATTTATGACGAAAATCGATGACTAAGACCAATTGCCAGAAGGTTAGACACTAAAAATTTATTTCTCGGTAATCTTGGAACTAAGGATCAAACGGATATAACCAAAAAAGGTTAATAATTGGGACAGAGTCAATAACTGGTACACTCAACTTACCTACTTTTCAAAGTCGTTTCGATAAGGTGGAATTTGCGACGGGTCCGCTGTGTTTCCAGGGGGTTTTCACGGGGGATGAGGAGTGCCGAGCTTGGGGCACGAAATATAGATTTTCTGGAGTGGTCGGCGAGAAGGGGGGGGGGGGGGGCGGAAGAGGAGGAGGAGGAGGAGGAGGCGGCGTTCGCTGAGCAACATGGGACGTAAAGTGAACTAACTTTGAGAAGCGATCATAGGTGTAGAGATAATATTGGATAGGGATAAGAAGCCCCGTTTCTCATCCTCGGGATCGAGCAACCAGCGAGAAGCTCGAGATAAGATGAAAGCGCTCAATCTCAACAAACGAACGGGCAAACAAAAATAAAAAAAAAAACAGATAAACTACGTAGTAATAAGCGGTTGATTTTGCAAATTACAAAACTAGATACATTATACAATAAAAATGACCAAAAATAAAATTGATTATTTTTACCCGATTTATTACTTTTTAAACTCGATTAACTGACCGATTCGTTCAACTGAACTATAAATTATCAAATTATGAACTATATCAAAATAATTTTCCGTTATTAAGACTACGTACTGAAATTTACAAAATTTTGGTTTCAAATGCTCCGTTTAAAAAAAAAAAGAAAATACGAAACAACCGACTGATTTATATTACCGATTCAATCGAGTCGTGTTCGATTAATTTTGTTAGACTCGATTGATCGATGAATCGATTATTTTTAGCTTATTGGCCATCGCTGTTAGACAGACTTTGCAAAGCGGCGGAGTTCAACTGTAATCTATTTGTACCCGTAGTAAACTTGTGTCGGCGATTAGCGATCAGCGATTGACTGTACCAATTAATCGCTCTGCAGTTCTGTAAACTGGCAAGATTCTCCACGGATATCAGTGCGCGGATCAGAATTAATCTCCATTTGTTCGTACCCCAGTATTGGTGTCCCAGGGGTGGGCGTATCATTTCCTCTTCCTGTGTAATAAATCGCATTTTAAAATAAACAATTACGTTATTCAGAAATGCAATTAATCTTTGGTTAAACTAAAAATGAAATTTTTGTGCTAGGCTATACCTATACCGCGAGTAGTGGGAGAAAAAACCAGGTATCTTCGAAATAAACGATAAAAAGACCCTCACGGTCCGCTTTTACCGCGCCGTCCAAAAAAGGCTGCAGCCCACATTGGCCGACCAATCGCGTGTCGTAAATGCGTAAAAACTCGTCGAATATTATATTGTAGCTAGAAAGCTTGGTTATTGTCCACGAGTAGACCGTCCCGAAAGGCAGTTTTTGTCTTGCCAAATGTCGTCGAACTGACCTGCTCCAGGCCTTTCCAACCTTCCGAGTGTATAGAAATTCCCAATCGTCAGCCTAGCCATTTGTTCAGAAATTATTTTAAACTATACAATAAAACTGTAAAACAAAATAATCGGGCATGGATGTTATAAAAAACAGAATTTCAAGAATTTCGTGTCAAACGACGAGATGGAAAAAGGTTCGCTGCGGGACGAGAGTTATTTTTTCATCTCCCTTTCTCTCTCTCTCTCTCTCTCTCTCTCTCTACGAGTGTAAGAAGCGTGCGTGTGACACATGGTGAAATGGTGCGTTAAAGAAGAAACGAACGACAAACGCGAGTATATCGAGGATCTGCGAGAAGCTGCTGCCCCGAAAGAAAGGAGAGAAGGAAAAAAAGAGGAAAAGTGAAAGAGTAAAAGTGCGAAGGAGAAAACGGTCGAATCCAAACTAGCACGGCGAGATGAGATGAGATGAGAAGAGAAGCGGCGGGTATATAAGAATTTTTTTTTTGATTGATCGAGGTACTCGCACCCGACGGTCTCGAAAAACGACTAGGACGACTTACTAAGCGTAACGCTCGTTCCTGCGTAACATATATATATATATTTTTTTTTCCTTTAGAATATTTCCCCGGAAAAGAGCCGATTCGAATAATATCAGTAGGTCACGATTCTGTCCGCGTGAAAAATCGGAGCTGATTTTTCTGCTGCAACCAAGTTTTTCTTTTACATTTTCCTTTTCATTTCTTTCCACCGCGTGTACAACGAAAGCAACGTGTCACGTCACGTTTAATCGTGATTCAACATTGTGGGAAAGAATTTCATTGAAGAAAAAAATGGAGGAATAATAAGGAAAAAATTTTTACATTAAATTTTACACGTATTAAATTACCTTTTGAATGTTCGTATCGCAATGCAGGTTTACATTGTACATACATACGTATACTCGATGATGGTTTATTCAGTCGATGCGGTTCAAGATAACCGTGTTATTTATAGTTTGTATATTTGATTTATTTATTAAAGTGTTCATCGTTGCGGCGCAGCGTATATATTCAGCACTTTGTACCTCCTGCGGAGAAGTTTCCTGATTTACATTCAATGTGCGTGAGCGAGTGTGTGTACGATACTGGTTAAATTTTATCCATCATTCACAGAAAACCGGTTTAGAGAACGGTGAACAGCGCGAAAGAAAAAAAAAAAAAAAGAAAATTAAATATATTTACCGCTGTAAAAACACTAAAAAGTACTTTTCCATAATCGACGTTACAGGTAGGTACGATGTGAAAATTATCGGTCTTCCTTTTTCTTTTTTTTTTTCATCTTCTTTTCATCCAAGCAACAACGATTATAGATTTACGAGAAAGTAGGAAAACGAGACGCTAAAGAACAGGAACAAACTCACACGGTTCAATAATATTAATTTCAATCGTATTCTGAAAAAAAAAAAAAAGAAAAAAACAACGATAAACGAATTACGAATAAATGAATGAAACCTGTTCCCGACATTCCTGTGAACAGATACGCGTACACCTCCTTGCATCAGCCGGGAATAAAATATGTTTCAAATAAATTTCACAAAATGTTAAAAATTATACGCTAAATTCATTCCCTAAATTTTATAATTTACGACGCGGTAAAGAGAAGGGGAAAAATGATAGGGAGGGGTAACTTTTACGCCCTTCAACTTCGACGCCCTTTATCGTCGTTTAATAGCCCACTAAATAACACACGAAACATAAACCGAATTTCTTTGCGTATCATACGTGTACGAAACGACAATTTTTGCAAATAATCTTGCAAATACTGCAGAGAATTTCGTTACATATATTATTGTACGTATAGGTACATTGCATTGCGGTTATATGTATACATATAATTCACGTCGCATAGCTGTATCTTCATTTCGCACAGTTTGCACGTTTTCATAAACGCTGACGCAGAGAAGCGAGTAGCGCGTGTCTCGAGTTATTATACTCTCCTCTTATCCGCAGCAGTCTCTATTTAGTTTTATATCTACGCACACAGCGTTAGACATAGGTATACGTATACAATCCTGTATATACACGGATATTCGTAGAACGATACGGCGGAAACTGCACTCCAGAGGCGTCTGTCGAACATTAAACAAGGGTAATTAACCGAGCAGATTATTGAAGGAAAAAAAAAAAAACCAAACCAAAAGACGGAGAGAATCGTTACCGTAATAAAAAAAAGATGAGCCTTCTCGATTAAAAGTCATTACAGATGGATGGGAAAAAAGTGTGGTGCGAAAAAAAAAGCGTTATACGTACCCGTCATTCATAACTCGCGCAGCGTTTTAATGAAACACGTGTGCAGCAAACGTGAAAAGGAGAACGAGAAACGGAAAAAGAAGAAAAAGTACCTACACGGTCGAATGTGAAAACTGTTATACATGTATATATATATATGTATACACCTACGCTATTTCCTATTCATTAGACACGCGCGCGCTGCACGCGTGCATATGCATGTGTACGTATATATATATATATATACGAATAAATCGCTTGGAATTTGATTCCGTATGTTATTGCGCAGAGTGCAATTACCCGCACGCATATTGGATAAAGAGTTGTTGTTCAATGATTTGCAGGCTTGAGTTACAATTTACTGTTCAATTTTTACGGGATTAGTTATTGGCATAGACTGGCCGTTTGTACGTGTACTGTTCTAAATAATTTTCCTTCATATTCTCCCGCGACAACGGTGTTTCCCTTACCCACATCGAAATTCGTTGCGAGCGACGCTGATCTGAAAGTTCTCGGCGAGCCGGAGAAAAAAAAAAATAAGAAAAAATAAACCGCGAATAAGTACTTGACGATCTCAAAATAAGTTGTCGCGGGGCAAAATGGGGGTTGAAAAAATTGCCACGGCACGGGGAAAAGTGCGATAACATTAACTTGATCCGGGGTTAACTGTGGAGAGAAGGTGGAGGGGATAGCCGGAATGGGAAAGAAGTTTTTAAAGTTTACGATCGCATAAAGGGAGGTCGAGAGGTCGCGTTTGCTTCGCAACGGGTCGATCCGGGTCGGACGCGCGGTAGTTTGGCAGTCCTGCAGGAAGAGCGAGAATGGCGTTGGCCCCCGGGAATCGCAAACGAAACAGAGAGAGAGAGAGAGAGAGAGAGAGAGAGAGAGAGAAATAGAGAGACAGAAGCGTAGGACAACATATCCTACGAGACAAGATTAGTCGAGAGAAGATTTTCTAACCCTTTGTAAGAGCTTTTTATGCACAAGATCACGATCTCCACTTCTTAATTTAGCCAACAGTATCCTGGAAATTGTGTATTGTCCAGCAGATTCGAAAACGTTGCTCCGCTATGTGTTATGTAATTGCGCAATAAGAAAAAAAAGTAGATGAAGAAGAAGAAGAAGAAGAAGAAGAAGAAGAAGGAAAGGGGAGATGAAAGAAGAAGGAAATCTCCGCTTCTTCCCTTGCTGCTGCTCCCCTGGAAGATAATCCTCGGTAAAATTGAGCGTACGGAGTGGTGCGCTGGAAGGCTGTCTCAAGTTCTGAGGCTTCGGTTAACTACCGCGTTACACAAGATGCAACGTGCCTCTATTTAAACCCCCCCCCTGGCCGTCCCCCTCTCTCCCCCAACACCGCCATGGGAGAGTAACTAAATATAGAAGAAGAGATTCCGCGAGAAAACAAACTC
The DNA here is from genome assembly GCF_021155785.1 of Neodiprion fabricii. Lineage (NCBI taxonomy): Eukaryota > Metazoa > Arthropoda > Insecta > Hymenoptera > Diprionidae > Neodiprion > Neodiprion fabricii. The sequence continues at coordinate 2,050,473 of NC_060239.1, forward strand.
ACCGTTGGCTGCAGCAGAAAATCTCCTCAGCTTTACAAGCGAGAGGGGATATCCCTGTGGAACGAAATTATATAATATCCTTGGCTGAAACTATCACGTGCTGAGGAGTTTGTTGAAGATTGAAAAAAACCCTTTCACCCTTCTTCGTGCCTTGGTCGTCGTATATCGCGGAATGAAATACCAAAAGCGTCAAATTTTCCGACCGATCCAGCAACTTTTTAAGAACAATTTCTAATCAACTCGCATCTTTGGAAGTAAAACTTTGTACCGTACCGTAAGATGCGTACGACGTTCTCACAAGTATCGATGACACCGCGTGAAAGTTTTTCATCTCGAGAAAAAGTGAGACGCTTCGCAACGTCCACGTAAAATATATTGAATCAAGAGTTGAAAAACTGCGAGTATCGCACGAGTCGTACTTATTCGAGAGTGTTACTTGGTTTGTGGTAACGTGTCCGCGAACGCGTACCTTGATGAGTTAGACGACGTGGAAGCTCGTTAACGTTACTGTAACGATGTACATGTTTAGGAAACACATCGTTTACTTCCCGCCTTCGGGTTTGTCTGAGACCAAGTAAAGCGTAACAAAGAAAACATGCGCGTAACTCGAAGAGCCAACTCCTCGAAAGTCACAAAATTACAAAATTGCACAACGCGAGCTCTTCTCTCGTGTTTCGTGTTTCGTTGCGTCAACCTTGCCAACTTCGACCCGGCGCCTCGACACCAGCATCAGCAACAGCGGCACGAGCTCACGGCACACGAACGAAAGTGGATCGATGTCACTTTTCCCCAAACCCGGGTTGGCCCCATTCCGTTCCAATAAAACTTTCGCGTCAACGTTTGCATTCTGAATCACGCGCGTGTGTATGCGTATAACGTGGGACGAGTCTCGGAAACCGAGCACCTTGATCCCCGAAACCTTTTCAAATTTACCGAGCCGAGTCGAGGAGAGTTTCACGTACGATAAGACCGTTGCAGCGTAAAAGCACACGTTTAACGCTACCGATCCTCTGGCTTCCAAGTTTCAAGCTACCTTCAACTTTTAAAATCACCTCGTTCAATTGATTCTCCCGCATCGCCCGATCACTTGTTACTTCAAATTTTCAATTATTCTTACACACGCTGTACCGCCAAACAAAATGTTGTACCATTCGAGAAATCGAACTCTCCAACTTTTTCAAGATCTCTGGAGTTGATCCGTCGTTCCAATAATTCGATTCGATTCATTTTTCACCTGTTAAATTTCTACCCCAGAAAAACCAGATAATGCACGAGTATGAAAGAAGCGTGTAAAATTTTGATAGTTTAATTTTCAGGGCAAGTGGCGAGTCGTTACACCCACTTTAACGATGATTACGAGCTTTGAAAGAACACTTTCGCTACGGTGGCGAACAGATTTAAGGAGCAAAACCAATTAAGCCTTCTGGCTTTTCTGGAGCGGGAGGGACCGAAGGGCGGTATTGAGGTCCACGTACCAGTGGAGAGGGAGGAGGCAGTTTCACTTTGAGCGACAGGGCCGGGTTTCGTTCGTTCGAGGGGAGAGAAGCTGTAGGAGGTGGAGGGCTTGTTTGAATATAATGCGCGTCGTTATCGTCGAGCGAACCCGACGGAGTTTGTCAGACCCCTTTCTACCCCCAGCAGCGCCCAACGTCCCTATTTATTCCTCGGATCCCTCCCCCTCTCGCTCTATAACTACTCCTCCTCCTCCTCCTCCTTTCCTCACCCCTTCGAGTCCCTCGCGAAACGGTATCCGACCGTGTCACGGCATGAATAATTTACCAACGATAGTTAGAAGAAGTCTAGAGCATAGATACTCTCTATACACCCGCGTACAATTACAATTCGTTAAGGAATTCGAATGCAAGATTAAAATGAACTCGTCACTGTGAAATCACCGTCGAGCCGATTGTTGTAATAAAAAATATTATTAGTAATAATCTCGATCAAGTTTTGAAACGCAAAAGTTTCCCACTGATCGTACCAAGATACTGCAGGTACATCAGATTCCAATCAATAATCCATAACTTTGTTCAACTTATGCGATAGGCTCCAAGATAAAAGAAACATCTTCTATGATAAAAAGCGATTCAAAGAAACGGAACTATTTTCGTTCTCCGCAGGCAGGTAAAATAGGTCTTCCAGAGTCCAAGGAGCAGCGAGATAGAGGATCGAGAAGGACGCACGCGGCGCGAGGATATCTCGACGCTGGCTAAAACGGGCGACGAGTATAAAGCCTCGAGAGAATTTATCTCAGCCTACGGTCCAATATCGTCGTCTCGAGATTTCTATCCCTTGGGCAGGGATGAGGAGGAGGGTTTACAGCTATTACAGCTATACGTATACCTTACAGATCTTCGGTTCTGTCTGCGGTGGTAGTTTGTCGCCGGTTGTTTCAAATGTTCTTAACTATCCCACCAGAGAAGAGCGTGGGCGGCGGTTTGGGCGGATCGTGCGTTTAAACGCATGCTTCTGCCACGAGAATCACAAAACGTCGACCTTTAACCCCGAAACGCGTATTTAGCTTTATACGTACCAGACAACATCGGCTTAAACGAATACTGGAGGATGTATTACACGTATATATGTATCTAGAAATCTAGATAGCGACATCGAGTTTTCAGACCGTCAATAACGGGCAAAGCTTTGTTTTTTCGCGCCAAATTATTTGTACTTAGCCTTGCTTAAGGCGATCGTAATGACGATGACGATGACAAAGATGCCTGCAAATAGTTTCAGCAGCGAGTAAAAGCGAATGTCTGAAGCGATCAGACGGTATCATCCTTAAAACTTTGTATCCTCCGAGGATCGATTCTCAAATTTCACTTTTCACATTTCCCACCACTCAAGCGTTCCGATATTGGCTTGTAAAGTTTAGTCGACCGATCGGAATGCTTGGATGGCGGGGAATGTGAAAAGTGAGATTACAGAATCGATCCTCAGATGTAGGTAAGTAAAGTACCACTCCGTTTGCACATACAGAGCGGCCTATAAACAATCTCTCTCTCTCTCTCTCTCTCCATCTCTCAAGACCGCATCTCGAGAGCCTTGAAGCCTTGGGGCCGGATCGGGCCAGTAGAGCGTAATCTTCGCTGATTGTAACAGGGTGACGGGCCTGCCTGGCGTTATGGCTTATAGGATACAGCCTGCGGGACTGAGTCATGCAGTATTTACGTCGACGGTCCCTGATCGGTTGCTGCTGCTGCTGTTGCATAGGCGGCAGCTTCGAGGATTTCATTGTGTCAGTCTCACTCGAGTGCTCGCCTCGTGCTGATCCAAGGAAAGAGTCGTGACATCATCACGGGGTACCGGAATTACGGATATCCGATACTTTTTTTCCGACTTTAAAGTCGATTAATCGTCTTCTCCAATCGGGCGATCAATGATCGGCCCACTGCGGGCAAAAGAATGATCTACGAGCCTCGCGGTGGGTCGAACTTGCAATTATTCCAAATGGTAAACAGTACAAGTGAAATCAGACTTGCGAGGTAGCTATCGGTACAACAGGATCTTTTATGATCTCAGGATTGAAGTCGGTAGCTCAATCGACGAGAGAAACTGCGGAATGAAAGGGGGAATAATGATAACGAGATATAGAATCTAGACGACTGAGTTGGTTTTAAAAGCGACCACCTCGCGCGTTATCTTCATCGCGAAGAAAAAAAAACTCGTCTCGAGCGCGGTGAAGAAGTGGGTAACGAAGCAGAAGAGTAAGAAAAAAGCTTCAAAAAAAGTCATAAAAAATTTGATACTTCTCGAAAATAGAAAAGTTCGTAAAGTAGGATTTTGGAGCCTCCTTCCGCTGCACACGAGCAGACAGAGTTAAACTGAGGTTAATCCCTCGGTATTCGGGCGACGTAACAAGGCTTGGAAGCTCTAACCGCGTCGATAATACGTCCCGGGCGGTGCCGAGTGTGTCCGTCGACGTGTGAAACGAGTACTTCCGCCATGCGGACCACTGTTGCGTACAGAGTTGCAGGAGCGGTGGATGACGCTCGCGGGTTGTCTCTATAACCAACAAACGTATCGCGTGTGTGCGTAACGTCTACGTTCTACCGCGTTATCAATTCCCGTCAAATCGCTTCGGCGCGGCGCTTACGGATTCGCCGGCTAAGCGTTTCGTTTCCAACGGCGAGTAAAATCGCGCGATTAAATTATGCAGGCTAGGGCGTACCGGGGGTGGTGGAGGCAGCGGAACAGCAGCTACCATCCGATACGCGCATTACGCGTGTATGTATACGTATCAGGGCGCGTGCGAATATACGCGGCAAAAGTGGCGCACGTAAGGGAATTAGTTTCGCATTCCCGAACCCCCCGAGTTCGCCTCGATTTCGCAACGCGTACATAGAGGGATTAAAACGCGCCCCGTTTCCAACCCTTATCGCATATACACGCCTGTTAATGTATATTCAAGCGAACGAAAACAATTGTTTCAACGTACCGTACGATACACCGGATGAAGAATTATGGATAACGGGAGAGGGGAAAAAATTGTTCCGTTTCTCGTTTGTTTATAATCGCGCGGTCCGAATGTTGATAAAATTGACCCCCCGTCAAAATCGAGGATACGTCAAACGATTGAACATCATCTGCGCAAAGTTCAGGTGTTACGTCGTGTTGCTGTACAATACACGACCGATGTATTTTCACTCACCGGAAACTCAAAAATTGTCATCATCGAAACATTTTGTTTAGCTGTTTTAGCAATTTATTCAGTACGATATATGGTAGTACGAAAAAGTCGAGCTATTTTTACTTCCTTTTTTTGCGCATCTTATTTCGTTTCAATTTTTATCGCTACGAAAAACGCAGAAGAAAAATACGACGTCATTGCAGTTGTTTTTCGGACAAGTGATCGGTTTTTAGGGAGATAACGGCTTTTGATAAAAATAAACGATGCGCCGTTGTTGTCCAAACATAAGTGCGTAAGAAATGACTCGTCGACGTGTGACGTACGCAAATACCAGGGCAGGGAGGGGTGGGAGGTGGGGGGGATTCCGATAAACAAGTACAGAAGTGGAGTAAGAACCGGGCTGAAGGCAATCGACGATGGAATATTCATGAGGCTGGAGAAGCAGCAGCCGTAGAGAACGGAAACGCGAAGTGCGGAGAGAAAACGCAGCTTTCGGACAACGATCGACGAGATAGCCGGAAAACTGCCTCGACTTTTCACCAGAGGTTTAAGATCCCCAATAACCGATGGATAATGAAAATTAATACAAATACGATGGGGCTGGAAATGTTTATGGATATACATACGTATGCGTGCGAGGAGAAGAAAAGTAAATTTAAGATAAGATAAGGAGTAAGTGTATGTATATACAGCTAATTGGAGATGATAAACTTTTTGACGGACTCGCTGAAGAAGAGAGAAAGAGATTTGCCGAATTCATTTCCGTTTCTGATAAATCCTTGATTGGGGAATAAAAACGAACTGTAACTGCTCGAGTCGAGAATAATGTGAAAAAGAAGAAAGGAAATAAGAGAAGGAGGAAGAGGAAAAAGAAGAGGAGCGTAAGATTTGAGATTAAATGTGTACCGCTTATAACCGACGGAGGGAGAAGAGGCTGAGACGCGATGACGAGAGTTAATTTTTAAACAGCTTAAAAGATTATACAAAAGATGAAAAGAAGCAATTAGGCAGGGCTCGACGATAGCGGGATAATTCATTGAACGAGCTGTATCGTACACCGTACTTACCGAGTACGCATAGCTGTATAATATACAAATTTATAAGCACAAACATACGTAAAACATGAACGGATTGAAGGTGATTCCGGTTTCAAGGGTATGATGAATTATTACACATACGTGTGATGATAAAATATGAATAATGAATTGAATGTTACGTTATATGTTGTATGAAATTGAACATTAAAACGGTAATACGGAGGACGACGAGAGCTTTTTTCAGGCTCATTCGTTTCGACTTTGCAAACAAGATTAAATCCCGTCACGGTACACGCGTTTGGGTATTATAAACATACCTAGTCGAATGATCGAAGGGCTTGCAAGGCACGTATCCATCCATCAACCGCCGTTCGAATTGGAATATAGAAAAAAGAAAAAAGAAAAAAGAAAAAAAGTTCGCTGCGGGCGGTTGATATAAAAGTATAGTGACCGAGTGGCGAAGACCTTGATCGACATATTCACCGAGTATAAAAATCGCGTGGGTCGAACGACAGCTGCTGGTCTCGATAATAAACGTTGCAGGTCGTCTTCGCACAGTATTGTTGGGCAATCGTCCAAAACCGATGAGAATAAGAATTGGGCCAACGAGACGAAACTACGATGACGGACGTTTGTTAAGTCTGGATGGTTCGATCATTTGAGGAGTGATAACGATTCGCGGATGAAACAATGCCGATGACAATTTCGCAGCTTCGATCCCGATTCGCCGGTGAAGTCAAATCAGCATCGTGCAAACCAGTCCAAGGTCGGCAAACCGGAACCAAGTACCTCTGTAAGGCGAGGCAGAGGAGATTATCACTTGCACCCATCGTCGTTCGGTACTGCGCAACGATCACGATCACGTGTGGTGGAATTGCATTTACAAAGAGAGGAAGAGGAGAAGGAGGAGGAAGAAGAAGAAGAACAAAAAGAAGAAGAAGAGTGTAACGTATGTGGAGTAGGGACGAGACTCGGAATCGAGGTTCAAACCGGTTCTCCGTTTACGGCTTGTTGTTTGTGCCTTCAGCTGTGAGTAATTTTGTTACAACCCGAGGCGAGTGCGGTGCACAAAACGGTCCATCCCATAAACCAAGAGGCCCCGTGTCCTCGTGATGTGTATCATCGCGATCAGCTACCGCCGAGTTATCGGATCTTCGGGATTGATGGCTGGTTCAAGATTCTACGTCAGTCGATTGCAAGTACAGTAAAGGTGTAACGAGTCCATGAACCGTCGTTGGCTTTTGAAGAGTTTCCTTTCTGGATTCCCTGTGGTGTTTGAAAGGTGCTCGGAGGATGGAAGGAAATGAAATTTGTGCGCATTAACAGTTTTAACAGAAACTTGGCGGCAGGGCGAAAGTCTGGTTTGTGGAAGGAGGTCGGTTACCTGGGAACACATAGTCCAACTTTATTCACTTTGTATTATGGGAATAGGATGGGCGTATAAAAGGCGTAAAGGCGGCATGTAATACCTACGCCTAACCACCTCCACCTCCACCTCCACCTCCTCCTCCTCGTCGACATCGAGTGAGTTTGCAACAACCGTGTGAACTTTCTCTTGGTCGCGATAGCCTAGGGTGAGAAAGTTACGGTTGTACAAGTTTGAAGAACACATCAAGTTTAATTGGCCGGTGGCAGAGGATTCCCTCCGTTCCTTAGTTCCTTCGTCTTCTCGCGGGATATCGCATTCCTTGTACGCGTTATCCAGAGCGGAGGTTTCCGGCCTCGGACCGAAGTCGTTTAAAAGGCGAAACCTCAACTTCCTTTCGGCATCGGGCCATCCAATTAACTTTAATCTAAGCACGCGGCGGTCGCGTTCCCCGAGTTCCGTGTATTTGGGAGCGGCGAGAGAATGAGAAGAGAAAGACAACACGCCGGGGGAATAGTCCCGAAAATTACCCCATTTTTCTCTCTCGCTACTCGTTACTCAGGCGCTAAAAACACCGTATAATAAATACGAAACAGAACTCCTCTCCATCGTTGCAGCTTCCGCCATCATCCTCGTACCCCTCGTCCCAGAGCATTCCGCTGGTTCAATTCTCCCGGGAGTTTTCTCGCGTTCTCCTGCAGTATAGTTGGTATACGACTAGTTTGTACGATATTTTACGCCAAGTTAAAATCGCAAATCACTTTATACCTACCGCGTGCAGGCGATAATAAATACATATTCACCCTGCTTTCCCACGATTCAATCGCTCAAGTTTTGTAATTAAATTAATATCACTTACAAACGGCGGTCTGTGCCAAGAATTAATTGATCCTATTCTAGATGAAACTGTAAGACGAACAGTCGGTGCATCTCGATGAATTTCCCGGCGTTCGATTCGTCCTGCAGCTTCTCGAGGAATGGATAAAAATGGGGAATAATTGGAGCAATTTATCTGCAACGATGTAAAGTTGAAAGCTTCTGCTACCGACGAATTCGCGATCAAACCGTCTAACCAACCGGGAACGGAGACCCGCTTTAGAATTTCGAGCTATCGAGTAATTAAGCCAGACCGAATCGCCGGTCACCTCTGACGTTATTCTCAATGATCCAAGCCAACAATGTGAGTCAAAAGCGAGAAGAGAAACAGAGTCTCGGAATCGTACGGTGGAAAATTGGCCTGAAACGGTGTGTTTGAAATTGTCCAAATTTTCCCCATATGGTACGTTCGGAATCAGACGGAGATTTCAAAGTATTCGAATTTCTTGAACCGTTGAGACAATCGAAACAAAGGAGGCTGGTGTGTACAACCTGTTTATATCCCACGCAGGAATAAAGAAATTGTGGAAGAATTTTTCATCCCTCTGATTCTCGTTCGCGCTGGGTATTACACAACGATTCTTTAATTCGAAACGTTTAAGCATCCTCTTAGCGTCCTGCGGCTTACCGCGATAACAAAAACTGATGAAAAGCTGCTTACAAATATTCTCGTCACACCGACGTAAGAGTGAAGAAAAAAATCAATGCTGTATGGGCAGAAAACGAGGGGTAATAGTGCGGATCGAAGTGAACGAAGACCGGCGTTCGAGGATGTAAAACGCAAGTCGAAAATTCACTTCCAAGTGTCGATCGACGATCGATCCGTTTATATACGAGCCGCGTCGTATAATCCTCCGTATATTCGTCCTTAGTGGTTCCAAAGGTATCGCGGTCACGTTTTCACGCCGCGAATGGTACAGTATAAGGTAATAACAAACCATAATCGTATAGTTGCACGCCATTCCACACTAACCCAGAGTGAGTGGATGGATGGATGGATGGAGTATCGTCGAGGAGGCAGAATTTACGACCAATTTCATGCCCCCAGATTGTGTCCCGATACACGATGATAATTCACACTTGGGCACCAGCTCCTCGACGTTCGGAAACGGCTCTGCGGGTCGCAACGATCACAAGAGAGAGATGCGTTTAATGGTGTACGCACCAAACGCTGCGCAATGTCTCAAAGAACTCGACAGCGTGTGTGCGATCCATCCTGCATGCATGCATTGGAGGTAAAGTGTAATTTCGGAGAGGGTGAATAAGGCGACACCGGTACCCGTGGTACATCTCCATTCAAACCGTAGTCTCGGCTGTTGAACAACGGAGTCGGAAGACAAGAGGTACCCGGAAAAGGGGATCACGATCACGATCACGACGGCAATATAACTTGGAAAAGAGGAGAGCCGGAGCTGCTGCATTGAATGGGAGAAAAGAAAGCGGCGACGGTGTACGTTGCGGTCCAAGAGCTGCCGCAGCTTCTCCTTCTCCTTCTCCTCCTCCTCCTCTTCCTCCTTCTGTGCGAATATCCGCACACCGCAGTAATTCTTCAGCCGAGGTAAAAGGAAAAAAAAAAAAAAAAAAAGGTGGCACAGAGTCACGGGGAGTGCCGAGCACGAGATGCTCGGAGATGATGAAAATGAAAAATCAGAGGCTTCGAGGGGGAGGCGGAACGTCACAATGAGCCCATGAAGCCCATATCCGACGACTCCAACGGCGCACTTGCAACGAACCGTCGTCGCGAATAACGGAGAGGAGAGATTTCCTTTTAGCCCGCGCGGATTTTCCATTGTTGAAATTACACAGCAGTTGTACAACATTTTTATATCGTAGGTACGTACCCACATCTCATTTTATCTATCTTTGCATTCTTACAAGTTCCTTCTCCCGGTTGTACTGGATTTAAAAACACATCATAGACTCCGTGGGAGTTTTTCTTCCGTAACAAAACATAAAGCACTTGACGTAAACTTTCTCTCGTCAGCTTTTTTCTTCGAGTTTACTTAATCTTACTCTTTCCATCATCTCGGAATACCTTCTTACACACGCCTCTTACATCCTCGATCCGGGACGTGGGCGAATTAGGCATAGCTTGCAGTTTCTTATTCGAGTAATAAGTAAACTTCGTAACGATGATAACAATGTGGAAAGTCAAAAACAGATTGATAGATGGACACGGATAGACAAACCTATGATAACATCATGGTTATACCTGGAAGGTTCTAGTTTGCTCTGCACGTTCTCGGGAAGAAAATATGCTGCTTGCGAGAGGAAGTTCTACTCACCTGAAACAAGAAGAGAAAGAAAACTTTTGAGTAACGCTATCCGAGGCGAGTTGATTCTCGTTTACCGCTCGTTAAAAAGTTATCGAAAACTTTTCAACCCAGCGGATGTGTATATAATTATTACGCAAGAATGAAACAAGGCGATGGGTTGCGCACCAATCGTCGAAATTTATACACATTTTCATACATAAATACAAGTTTTAGGGTTGTTAGAAAATCCGATAATTATATTTTTCAATTCTGTGGCTATTTTACTCTTTTTAAATTTCACCAAATTTCTATTTCTATTTTGCCACACAAGAAAATCAAGTCAGCTCGGAGATCTCGCGTCTTCGTGGATGAATTTTGAAGGAAAATAACTAACGAACAGGGTTCAGCGTTGCACGTTGAAAAACGTTGAGTGACCAGCTGAAATCTACATCGAGCGTTGTCCATCCATCCTCGACGCGGTGTCCATAAACTTACCGATGGACGACATGCGGGCCAAGGTGCGGACGACGCGAGCAAAGCGAAGCGAACTGAACTGACTATCGCGTAACAAGCCGCCGCCGCCGCCGACGCCGCCGTCGCGACGCTCACGAATCAGACAACTCCGAGCACCTGTGTCTCCTCTCTACAAGTGCGGGTATTGGCACCGATCCTCGAATAAGAGAAGGCCAGGAGGCAAGTAGAACGAGAAGGAGAAACATCGAGAGACGACAAGTGGGTACCTCCTATTCTCCCACCCTTGGCCTTGTCCTTCCCGTCTCTTTTGCTCCATCTTTCTCGTTCTCTCGCCTCCTTCTCGAGCTCGGAAACCGGTATATTACGGATCTCGCAAGCGAGAGAGTTACCAGTCGTCGTTGAAAGACGCGTACGTATGTATAGGTATCCAGTCTGCCTACCATCCACCACCAACTTATCCGTCTACCTTCAACCTTCAACAGACCCGAGAAAAGGAGATCTCCTTCCTTGCATGCCGAGGAAAATAGTAGGGCTAATTTCACGCCCGTCCAACTACACGCGCATCCTTGTACAAACGGACGTTACCGATTTATTCTTTCAGTCAATGTGTGATAACAAAGTCGGAAAATTACGTGACAACGCGTTATCGCCACTCTTAGTCGTTGAATAATTCTGCAGCGAGACGACGAACGGAACAAAGTTCACTCGCTGTTAACCAAAATTCACCAATTAGGTCTTGCGAGATGTCTCTTTAACGTTTCAACAATGCAAATTCAGCACAAGGAAACTCGCCACTTTCAATACCCGAGGTATAAGTGTGTATACGTTCAATTATAATTGTGTAAAATAATTTCCAAACACGAGGTAAAAGAAGAACGTTCATTCGCGACATTTTCGCAAATTGCGTATATGTATGCATACACTTTCAAGGCGGTGTGACGAGTGTGTCTACAGCTGCGCACGCAAGACTTGATCAATTATTTACACGTCCGCTGAGAGAGAAAAAGGCCCCGCAAGGTGAGAGCACAAGTTATTGCAAATGCGAATATTGAGGAGCTGCAGTTCAGCGATACGAGAAGAAAGAAAGAATGAAGAAAATAAAACAAAACGGCGCAGTTGCCTGTATTAATCCTTCTATTCGCAGAAGCCACTATAATGGTATCCTATGTTTTTTCTTCATATTCCGTGCAAAATCCTGGATTGAAAGAAAAAAATGTTCGCATTACGGTAGTTTTCACCCTCCTTAGGGGTGAAACTCAAAATAAATATCCATGTGAATCTCATTAAAGAAGACTGTCTATAAAACAATGTTGATAATTCACCCCTTTTTAGTTTTATTAAATCGTCGACACCAGTCGCATTCGGCGAATAAAAAATGCCGCGAAAAAACAAAAACGTGAATCGCGTGACCGAAAGGGTTAAATATATTCGAATACGCATGTACCTAAGGTGCGGTATAATGCACGATAAAGTTAGGTGTAATGCCCGTGCGGGAATCGCACAACCACTGAAGCGCAGCTGACGTGAAGAAGTTTCTCGTCTTAAATTACTCGTCTCTCGTCGCGACGGACAAGCGCCATCGCGGCTGCAGTTGTTGCAACTTGCATGAACATCGACAGCAGAAAACAGAGACAGGAAAGAGCTCGATACATGGTCAAGGACTTTGATATAGATATAGATATGGATAAGAATCGACTGCACGGAGTAATCTATGCGTAATGTGATGCAGGTAGAAAAAATACACATACGCAGCGGAAGCCGCAAAGTCTTGCGCTATCAATACCGACGATTGAAATAAAAATATTTTTTTAAATTCTTCGTTTTTCCCCCAAGTAAAATATATGTTTTAAATTTTTATTTTTTCTTCTACTTCTTCTTCTTTCATCGGTCGGACCGTTTTAATGATATAAAAAAATAACGAGACAATGTCTTTATTCGTAAATTGATATTGAACAACGATTTCGAATATTTAGTAAAAAATCACCTTATATGAATAATATGAATGTCTATATTGAAAATATTTAGACGCATGCAGAGGAATTATTACAGACAACTTAAATTCTTATCCGAGGCAGAGTTAACCGATTAAATTTGTACCTAAAAATCGTGTGGGAGTGTGAAAGAGAAATGATGAGCAAAAAACGGCGCGCGAATAATCCGGAATTTATAACAAAAGAAAAACTAAAGAGAACGTCAACTGTACCTATGTAAGTAAATCGTCAAAAGCCGCGTGACTTTGAAAATAATGCAAACGCATACGCACACCTAGCGCGAATGACACAGGTATGCGCGGATGTTATTTTCAATCGAAAGAACGTAACATCGGAAGTGTGAAGTGCGGTGAAAAAGAAAGAGATATTTTCAATCGTTTCTCACCACCGCGTTTCATTTTATACAAAGTATATTTTTTCTCTTCCATATTTTCATCTCTCGCATTCATCCGTGACGTGCGGCGATTGAAAAATCCGCAGTTGCATCGAATACTCGCGAGTCTATTTCACCCGGCACTTGGTTATTAATATTTATGTAGACCGATACAGGCGTAGACGGAAACCCCGGAAGAATCCGATATCCAAGCACGGTTATAAAGGCTCGACGCGTGGAAACGGCGATTATAGATCATTGATCATTGATCGGTAGGTAAGGAAGGCCGGATGTCGCGGTGAGCGCAACGTCGCGATGCAGATGCGTGTCCCAATAATATGATCTATCTACCTATCTATCTAACAATTTATGATTTTTCACCGTGGCACCCCCTAAACTTTGTTTCAGTCGAATGAAAGATTCTGTCGAAATATGAGCATCTTACGTTACGCGGCAGATCGCGCTCGTTCCATTTTCTACTTTCTTTTCACATTTATTTTCGAATTTGCGAAGAAACAGGTTGTAGCATTTCGATTATAATTTCATTCCTGACGCTTATATTCAATCCAAAGATCAGGATCCACAACACCAAGATACATCAACCGGGAATCTTATTCTGCTAAATTAAAAGTTCATATTAAATTACAACTATGTTACGAGATTGAATTAATAATGAAAATGTCGTCATATACCCTTTTCAAACATCAATTGGAGACTTGATATCACAAGTGTGGATCTCATCTGTGACGTAAAATTGATATTATGACTGCTGCAAGCAATGACAAAAGATATTTTAATCACGATATTTCGCGAATTTAAAAAAAATTATAATAGTGAAAAATCACCCGAGCACGATCTTCCAAAAAAACGTAGAACGCTCAACAACCTTGTTTGTGAAAAGCCATGGTGTAAAATCGTAGATTATTTTTTTCTGAAACACCCTAATGTACGTAGTATACCGAGCGCCTAGGATGTTTGGTTGAATGGGAAAATGTGTATCTACGACTTATCCGTACAAACATATATAGGTATTAAACTCGGCTGTAGATCATTGACCTACAGAGATAACGCCTGCATTAAACTAAATATCATTGTGTATAATGCAACGTGTCTCAACATGCACACGGCTATAATGTAAACACGAGCGAAAATCTAAGATCGGAATGGGAAAAGAAATGGAAAGAGCGAGGGTGAGGAAGGGAGGGAGGGAGCAGAAAAGAAAAGAAGAGAGAGAGTTTTGAAAAAAAGGAAAAAGTTTACCGCCGCGGGTAATCTGTTACGAAAGTAATAAAACTTTGAGGAACAAAAGTTGGTCCGTTGCTTCCTTCTGCTGTATTTTATATACATATATGTATAGTACGCGGGTATAACGAAATGATGGGATGAAATGTGCAGCAGGGGATGATGATAGAGATTGTGGTGAAGAAATTTTTGCCGAGGGGAAATCTCCGCGATGGCGATCTGAGGTGGAACGATAAATGGAAAAATAAATAACACGCGAATATCGAATATTCAACGCTGTCGCGTCTGAGGTATGAATTTTCAAATCCAATCCCGGCATTTTTCTTTCAACGGCGTTTGAATAATAATGAGAATTGTAAAAGCTGATTAGCGCGAGTCTCATATCAAGTTATAAGTATAAAATGCACGTTATTGAACGACTCGATTAAGAGAGAACTTTCTTTCGTCTTGTTTCATCAAACTACCGACGAGCAACTTTGCATAATGTTCACGTATATTAATGAATGTAATTCAACAAAGTGTGTCGCAGCAGCCTCTATTTTTCTCTCACTCGCACACCGGTTTCGTTGTTCATTTATTTTTCATAGCTTCACGCTCTATCGGCGTCTTCCTTCGCGGTTATTCCTCTGCCCTTCGTTCTTTCTTCCTTTCTTTCTTTTACCTTTTTCATTTTCATAGAGAACCGTGGGCGGATATAATTGAATAACTTTTAAGCCAGCCAAGAACGCTCGGTCACTCGTGAAAGGTATATAATATATATATATGTATACATATACGTATACGTAGAGCAGTTTCGCAAAGTATCAAATTACAGGCTGATTATTATCGAACGAATAAAATGAAAATAAAAATATGGAGCACCCGCCGGGACTCTTAGAATTAATCTGTACTGTGCCAAATTGGTCAATTTGTCTCTTCTGTGCGAGTGTTCGAAAACAAGAATCACAATTGTTGCCTGTATTGTACGTAATCTGGACAATTAGGTTTGTGACCGAAAAACTAAGTCAACCGAAACGAAATCGAATTGAAAGCAATTTGACCAAATTCGCGGGAATACAACGTACCAAATAATCGAGGTTTTAGCGATTAGCGATCGCAACGTAGTTTGCATTCGCTAAAAGGATGAGTTATCAATATTCGTTCTGGTTGAAATTCGACTGGTTTGATTACAATTTTCGGATAATTATAGTGACTGTAAACGCGCAACGCAATCATCCAATTTGTACAAATGCGTATTCGACAAAAACAAATGAGAAAAAAAAATAAATAAATAAAATAAAAAAGGAAAAACAGAAAACATATTTTTGTATCTAGTTACATGAGAAGGCAAACTTCTACACGTCAATTTTTTCTTTCTTCTTTATTTCCATAAACACAACCAAATTTGTTCATCATCGAAAAAGCAAAATATTTCACAGACGCAAATTGGATGTATTCCCAAACCAGAGCAGATCGTGCAAATTAAACTATTCGTGATATAATTCCCCGATAAACATTTTGAAACTGTATGAACGAGATAAAAATTGATGACAGTATCTGTGCAATAAATTGACCGAACGTGAAAGCGAGAATAAAATTAAAAACAAAAAATTCAATTTTGAAAAAAATACATCGAGTAACGTTAGAATATAAATACTAAAGAAAATCGATTGAGCGCAATTATAAATAAAAATTCTGTGAATACCGCTCGCGAGAGAGTTGGAGGTGGAATTACCGGCCCCCGGCGATGTTTCAAACAACCGGGTTCTCTCTTTGATTTAACCTAACCCAACCCAACCCAACTTGACCCAATCATCTGTCCCGACCGGAAGCCGAACAATTTATCCACGTCCGTTCGGCCGACAATTTCTTGAATGCCAAAGCCAATGTTTCTGACACTTACGCTTGTTGCGTACATCGCGAAACTTGACTACATATACCGTGAATCGAAAATCGTTTCTGCGAATTATTCAACGTTTCGTAGAAAGTTTATGTAACAGAGAATTGAAAGGAAAAAAAAAGAAAGAAATTAAGCAGAAAATTTTGTTTTTTGTCTTTTTCATCGCGATTTGACAACTTCTTTCCATTCATTTTTTATATCGAGTCAAAATATTTGAACAAGAATCTTCTAAACGAAACAAAAATTCATCATTGACCACAATTTCAATTCCGCGTATCTGTAGTTGTAACGAAGCTGTGTTCACACCGCTTAAATATACATCCCAGCAAGACTGATGCCGACTGTAATATTATTCGAACGTTTAATCGTTTGTCAAATGTACAATGATTACTCGTCCAACGTTCATTATTGTGTAAAAACAGTGGTCCAGCCTCGAAGACTTTTAACGGGACTAACTTTGATTTCAAAATATATCCTTTCTCTGGCATATTTTTCTCTGCTCCGACATTTCTTTGTACTCGACGTTTACTCATTAACACGCACGGGGATTAAATGTTCATCAATTTCTTTAGACGAAATTTGTAGATTGTTCTTTGTTGCAATTACAAATTACACACACACGCAGACGAGCACGCGCGCACAGAAATCGCTCGATCACAAGCCGATGATTGTGACAGTGAATAGAGGGAAGATGAGAGGGAATGGGAGGGGGTAGGGGGTGGACGAATTGCGGGTCGAGATCTAATCACGGGAGGAATGATGACGAGCGGGGGTGTTTGAAGCGACCGACCGTCGAAGGGAGGGACAGAGAGAGGGAGAGAGGGAGAGAGTGGGTGAGAGAGAGAGAGAGAGAGAGGGAGAGAGAGAGGGGAAGAGAGAGAGAGGGAGAGAGAGAGGTATCCGAGTATACGATATAGGTAGGTGCAAGACTACGTGTGCAGACGGCGAAGACCTGTCCCCGGCTTAGCGATCGATTAGCGCCTCATCCCTCCTCATTCCTCCTCATTCCTCCTCATCCCTCCTCGTCCCTACGTTCCTCGATTTAACAGTGATGAGAGAACCCCCGGCGTGTGCCGCGGGCGGAGGAATAGCCGCGGAGCAGAGGCACGAGTCCGCTTAGCATAATTAACCAGTCTTGATATATATCTAAACACGGGCGCCTCCCGCATCCGTTTCAAAAGATAAAACCAATCGCCGCGACCGGATATACATATAAACGTATTACATACGTGTCACGTATATACATGTATCTATATTATATATCTATGCCCAACTCACTTCAAACGCGTGGCAAATTTATGATTTTTACTTTCTTCTGTACGAATAAGTGCTTTCTCTTTCCATCGTAAAATTGTTCGATTTCTAACGAACGTGATGACAAAAAATTCTAACGCTAAATAACTCAATTCGAATAAATTGATCGCGAGCTTTTACATTCTTTTTTTTTTTTTTTTTGTCCTTCAACATTTCTTCTAAATGATGGATAATGTTCACGACCGTTGCGTATTTGACGAAACGAAGAAATTAAGATCCTTTGTAATAACTCTGTGAAAAAATGGAAAGCCTAAAAATCCCTCGCAGGCGTGAAATTGCAGAGTATAAACTAAAGGTGAGTATAATAATTGGATAACCAGGTATGCGTGGGTGTTTATAATATCAATGATACACCGGCGGAACGGGGAAAGAAGTGGATCAGAGAGGCGTAGGCGCGACCTAGGCCTACATATCACGGTGGAGTCGGTTATAAATTCCTCCAAGGCGTCTGGTTAAAGCGTCGAGACGCATCCCGGCGGCGTCAATCCGACGCCTGCCTGGCAGTGAAGAGAGAAGAGAGAAGAGAGAAAAGGAGAGACGGCGGGTCGGTGGGTGGGTGGTAAACAGGTTGGCGTTGATTCACAGCCGTCCTCGTTAAATCGACGACGACGACGACGACGTCCTTCGATCGAACTCCGACGCTGCGTAAGAAATTCCTTTGTCATACTATCTTTTATTCTCTCTCTCTCTCTCTCACGCTTACCCAGCTACGGTGTCTCCACATTTTTCTCATTAATTATTCATCGCGATTTTCCTTTCCTTCTTCCTTCTACGGCGCACATTTTTCTTTCCGCGCTATTTCCTCGCTTCTTTTCATCCCGTTTCGTTCATTCCTAGGGACGTGTACGATACCGTGTGTCACCATTCGCGAATTCCTCCTTGCGTCTCGACTCGACGCTACGTTTTTAGTAAAGTGCGCCAAGGTGTCGCACGGGCCTCGATCACGCGTTTTCTATGAAATATCGTACACACCTGGAATCAACTCCCCCGCGTTAAGGATTTCCATGTGGGAGGAACAAGAATCCGGCGTGTCCGAACTGAATCCAATAAACTCGACTTTACTTCTCTCCGACAATCGTTCCTCGCTATATATAAGGTTGTTCATTCCCTTTCCCTTTCTTGCCATTTCTCTCTCTCCATTTTTCTCGCCGCCGTACCATTCACTGATTCGCCTTGTAAGCCACGCAAGCAGTTTCTGTCTTTTGTCGAAGCCGCTGATGTGCTTCGAACCTCTTTCTTCTCTCCTCCCCTTCTTTCTTTCTTTCTTTCTTTCTTTCTTTCTTTCTTCACCCAGAGGCTATACACACGTTCGGGATAATTGCCTATCGCGTGGGTCGCACATGTGCATACGCCAAGTCTCCTTCTTCTTCTTCGTCTTCGTCAATCCTTTTCTCGAAAGTTTTAAATTGAGAGAAGCAATAGAAGAAGAAGAAAAAAAGAAGAGCTAGCCCGCGTTTCTTCCCTCCCGAATCACCGCCGTCCTCAAAAATCTATTCGTCGAATTATGACGAGCAAACAACCTGCTGAAACGCGCCAATAACGGATGACGTTCGAACTCGACTGCAAAGAAGAAGCAAAACCAAAGTGACCACAAATTTGTGCGAAAAAAAAATTCCATCACATTTTCAGGTTTTTCGGAATTTAGGACCTAATTTTCCCTGACATTTTCCCAGTTCTGGTGAGTTACTAAAACCAAAATCGTTCAGCTTATCAACTCTACGTTCGGTTCAAGTTCAGTTCAAATTAAAAAAAAATATTTGGTAAAAAAAAAAAATCAGCTAGCCAATTTCTTATCTCGACGGGAAAAAATTAAACTTGATACCTCGAACAAAAATCATTTCCAATTCCGATGATGGCAAAACTGATATTCTCCGTTTTTTCCGCGACCAAATTAAAAAATACCCCGACATTTCCAAAACACCCCGCAGTTCTATCGACTCCTCCCTCACTCCTTAGAATACGATATCCGCTCGAGCTTATCGTCGTGTTTAATTTTTCAAATCGTTTCGTAATTCTCGTCGCGAGGATAAGGAACCAATGCCTGACGATAAGTGCCCCGAGCTTGCGAAGCCTTCGGCGATGACACGCGGCACTCGACACACGAAACTGGCATGCATTTCTCGAACGCGACACGCACATGTTCCGCAGCTGTTTCCACCTCTCACGTATTATCAGCTCTCGAGACTTTGCTGCTGTTGCCGCTGCTTCTTTCCCTCAGCAAAGTCTAGCGACGATGTCCTTTGTAACAAACCTTTATAATAAAAATAATACAGCGTGAAGACGAGTTTCACTATTTTACGGAAATAGGAATTGATTTAGTTATTTTTGCAAGATTTAAACAAACAATTTTTAAACGGAACAACGATTCGAGCTGCGCAATAATAACTTCTTTTTTTTTACGTGTATCATATATATATAGAATACATTATTTCCTGCGACTTGTATCTCTTTTTTTCTTCCTTCACTTCGGTTTCTCGTCCAGCAAAAAACAATTTGTAGCAATTGGGTATACGTGTAATGTAATTGATACGTGCGTGTATAATTTTAAGATCGTACGTGAACAAAATTACACTATATAACACGTCTCGAAGCCCAACGGAGATAAAAATCGTCCACCGTAACGTAAGGTGTGTGCAAGATGAAATATAGAGACGTAGTAAAAACGTCGACAAGAATATACGAGATAAGGATTATATTGCATGCACGACAAACAAGTGCATGTGCGGAGATACGAAGAAGAGGAAGAAAGGCGAAAACTGCGGGACGCTTGGGGGAAAAAGTGAGAAGTAAGGAAGAACTGAGGGAAGTGAAGAGGAAAGAATAAAAAAACGAGAGAGAGAGAGAGAAGGTAAAAGTCGGGAGGCAAGGTGAATAAGATGAAGGAAAAAGAAAACCTTGAGAGATGGAAGCAGCAGCAGCAGCAGCAGCAGCAGCGGTAACATCGCCACACCACCGGCAACCGGATATTAAATAAAACGGTAGGCAACTATAACTTCCGTTCGGATCAGAACCGACGACCCAAAACCGGTACACACAACAACAATTCAATATGATTTCTTCTCCATTTCTTTGGCCGTTTTGCCCTCTTGGTCCTCCTCGTCTCGAGGATTCAGAGACCGCCGCAGCTTTCTTCCTTCTCTTTTTCTTTCGTAAGTCGTTGTGACCTTTGAGGTTGGCATCTCTGTCTTTCGCTCTTTCTTTCTTCTTGCGTTACAAGCTTCGCAAACGGTAAATATAACAGTATAATGGAAATGTCACCGCGGTTGAAGTTCGAAGTGCGATAAACTTGACCGATTCAATTGTAGGATCGGAATATGCGATAATAGTTCCTTCGTTGTGGGCTATAAATGTACCGGTTTAAACGACGTTTGTTCCGAACCTCCGCGTCGCGGTCTTCGAGGCTCAAACTACAAGCAGAGACTATAAAGCGGCAATTTCATTCAACGTATAGATATAAAGTATCGTAGGTCTAGATAAAAAGTGGTTTGGTACTGTTGCAATGGAAAACGCGACAATTTTTCGCCACCTTATATATACATAATATACATATAATAATATAATTACGAAGAAGGGAAGAAGAATCGGAATGGTGACGATTTTCATGCTTATTGTTAACTGCTTTTAAGGAGGGATAGTCATTTTTGGAAATAATTTCATATCCGTCGATAGCTTCGATTTAAGAAACACTTTTGAAGAAAAACGGTCTGGAAATGGGATTAAACGCTTCGCTCAGCTGATGACCAGACGAGAGCGTCGACCTGGTCAAGACTGAAAATAAGAATGAGATATAAATCGCCTCGAGATTTTCTTCCGAGGAAATGACCGAATAGAAGTATTGCTCCTATTCCACCACCTACGCCGATGGACCATTCGTGCTGCTGCAACAGCAACAAGAACGGAGACGCGGTAGATACGTTTTACGATCTTCTCTCGAATAGGAGGAGACGAAGAAGAAGAACAAGAAGAAGAAGAAGAAGAAGGACTAAAAACAAGAAAAATAGCGGAGAGAAACTATAACAATAAGCGAGACGATAGAAGAAGACGGGAATATGTAGCGAGAAGCGGAGAACCCGACGAACGATAATAACAACGAGATTTTCAACGGAGGATTCATCCTCGTGCTTCGATCACGGTTACGTCGCTGTCTGCAAAAATTTCTCAACCCGTAAGAGAGAAATATCTGCAGAGTTTTCACTGATAAAAAAAAAAGAAAATAATTTATCCGTAAATACGTATCTGAATGTTGTTTTTTCGTATACCGTTGTAATGTAAGTTGGTGTGAAAATTTGTTTCAAATACACAATTATCAAAAATTTATAAAAATATAAAATTGAATTCTGAGGATCAGTTGTTTTTTTTTTTTGAATTTCATTTACAATGAGTTACAACTAGTTCGAGAATTCATACTTTCAGGACTTTCAAAAGATTGAAGTCAGTCATCCGCGTGATCCCAACGAAACGTCGAAAAGGAATGACTATTTTTTTATTCTCCCGAATTAACGTCAAGGCTTCCGAATGATAGATCAAAAGGAGGGCGAAAAAAACTTTCTTTCTCATCGTAGAATCCATATTCGAAAGCTTTTTTCGTCTATTTGGAATATTATCAGAATTGAAAACAACACAACGAGAACGTCGTAGGATCAAAAGCTGAGTTTAAAAGTACGACAAAATTTTTTTGTACATAAAATTCCACTCCGACTCCGATTTCATACATCGGAGAAATCGTTTCAAGAAAATAACAAAGACGCACGATACACGATCACGCGTTACGAATACCTTCTTATACGAAATCACAGACAAGAAGATAAAAATTCTTGCACAAATACGTACCCGATATCAATTTGAGGTAATCGATTATCGTCGAGACGACGATACACGTGTCACGGTGTGTGTAACGAACTAAACGAGTATATATATACAATTAGTAGATGTACACATATATACGTAGTTCTTCTACGCGTGTCGCAAAGAAGAAAAGGAAAAAGAATAAGAAGAAAAAGAAACAACAACAAAGTAACTCGAGACCGAAAGCTGTCGGATCGTTTTGACCCTTGACCCTAAAATGAGCATGACGCGAAGAAACGGATCCCGAAGCCGGGATGATGAGAGGGATGAGGGGGGGTGGGGGTCGGGGAGCAAAAGGAGGAGGCGAAGCCAACGTTCGCTCGGATGGGTTTGGCTGGATGTATTTAAGCCAGGGGCGATCGATGCGACGGCGAGAGAGACCCTCGCAAGCACAGCACGAGTGGCGGCAACAGAGCCTCGCTTTCACAATCACCGGCCTCCTCCACTCCACTCCTCATCCCCGTTTCGCCATAGACGCTGCACCCGCATCTGCTCCTCCGTCTCTCTCTCACTCTCTGGCGATATACGACAAGACCGAATCTACGAGGGGTAATCTACCATACATTGACAAGAGCGTAGAACATTGACGAGAAGGGAGGTGAAGTGCGTTCAACCCCCTGCATTGCGAAAGAATATCCTTACACTTTGTCACGAGAGAAGAATTACCTTCTCGCAGCGTCTTAAGATATTAGATATCAGAGATCACGAGACGTGACTGGAAAGAAGTCGAAGGAACAACAAAAAAAAAACATGACGAATTTGGTGGAAAATATCGTGACGTCGTCGTCGCGGTTTCAATTGCAGATCGCGAATCGCTTTGTCTCGAATAACAGATTTGTAATTTCGTACGTGTATTGCACAAGTTACATGCTTACTATGTAACCAAATCAATCGCACACTTCAAATACAGCGTGAGAAAAGGAATAAAACTCGGTATTGCCGATAAACTTTTGCGCAAGCAAGGATCTGTACATCTGCAAAGAGTGGAAGAAATGGACAAAGAGAAAGAAAAAAGGAAGGAAAGAAAAATGGAAGATAAATAGATAGACGGGAGGGACAGAAAAAAGCGTCTGGCTCTCTGAGCCGGCTTGGAGAGAAAAACAGCTTGTACCAAGATAAAAAAAATTAGGTATACGCGTAGTTATTTACAGGTAAATAGATTTCTAACGCACCGCACGTTGTTAAAAATAAAATAACTTCGATTCCACGATTATTTGCACTCTTTATTATACATGTATATTGAACGTTGAAAAACAAAACTACGAGGTGAACTTTCAAGTAAATATGAAAAAGGATGAAGAGTATCGTCTGCGTAGAGGATGACGAACAAAAAAAACCAACGACGCGTCTTCCAAACTAAATATTTCCTGCAAATAGTTGAAATTAATTTTCAAAAATCACCGCTCCGCTCTACAGGCAAATGTAATTATAGTATAATAATTATAAAACGTTACCTGACTTATAATTAAGTCAAAAACTTTAGCGGCTCTCTGTGTTGTATACGCATAAATTCTCGAGAAACTCGCGGATTACTCGGATATAATGTATAATGTATAATGTAAAAATTTCCCGACATTTTTTATTATTATTATTATTGTTATTATTATTATTGTCATTATTGTTGTTATTACACGGAGTATTTCTAATCGATCTCAAAGCAGCCAACTACTCGCTATACTGGAATCTAGAAGATCATATTATACAGCATTATACTGCAGGAGAAAAGTTTATTTCACGATTATGCAAGCTACGTGCAGCAAGATGTACATGCATATATGTGTGTATACATTTACACACGCACACATATTTTATGCAGAGTATATAAGCTACGCTGCACCGGGTTTGCGGTAATAAAATTTGTAACGAGCGACTGACCAGGTCACCCTTCTCTTACTTCCGAGTGAAGTCTGTATAAACGTTGATTTTACGTGCAATCGTTGAAGAAGAGCTGCCGTAGAACACGGTGAAGTGTCTTGGTTACGGGTAATGAAAGTAGAAACACTCGACGATCGGCAATTGCTGAAACTGCAACTCGTGCAATGTCATTGTTACACCTTAACTCATCGGAATAAGTCACAGAGGTATAAGAAAGCGAGCAAAGCGGAATAAATTCCGCGTCCCTGAATGAACGTACTGTTAAAAATAAAATAAAAAAAAAAAAAGTAAACGACTCACGATCGATCAGCACAGCCAACATTTTCCAGAAAAATATTCGTCGACAAAACGCGATCAATCGGCAAGAAAAGTGCACTAAATCACATTTAATTGTTGTTTGCGATCGCGTTTTACTTGATAAATGTCAGTTTAAAAAACGTAAAATTCATTTCAAACAAGCCTATCAAAGATATTCACCCACGACAATCGTCAACTGGACATTCTTCGCTGTTCTTACAGAAAGTATTCGTTTAAATTTTTCTCCTTCGCGATTATGGTATTATTATTACTATTATTGTTATTATTACCATAGCTGAGAAACTTGCAAGAACTTTAGTTCGACCGCATCGTACACGCAGGTATTTGTCTTTAAATTCTGCTTCCTCTTAATTTTCCAACAACGTTGTATCTGAACGAGATTAATATAAGTATATCAATTGCGAGAATATGACGTTAGGTAGCGTCAGGTGAACGCACGCACCACCAATACGACCTATACGCATAACGAGTGTGCGTAGGCAAGCAACGACATCCTGTTTCACCATTAAAAGTCCCGTTAGTTATATGACATACAAGCAGCACCAGCAGCGCTGTTATACTATCGCTAACAAGTTTCATCGACGTGTTTTGCCGCTTCTACTCGCAACTCCTCGACGTCGGTGTCATTTTCTATTTCCTTCAACCTCTGCGCTGTATGCCGCACAAGAGCGGAACACTTTTTCTACGTACGTGCGACAAATCGGAGAAGAGGAGTAAGAAACAAGTAATAATAGAGGACACGGTGAGAAAGAAAAAGAGAGCGACGCCGCTTGATTTATTTTCAACTTATCGTACAGCGCGTTCAGAGGCATGCGGCTATTAACGACGATTATTATTTCCATAACGAGACTGCATATATATATGACGAATTCGACGGACTTGGGAACGCAACGGGACGCGCCTAATATGCACTACGATTCAACATTTTTCTACTTTTAATCACACGATACGTATAAACGGACAAGTTTATTGACATGTCATATCTTACGATACATACATATTTAGCAATGATTAACTCGCGCTTCGATAGTCACAGTAATGAACTTTAACTTTATTCATCATCGGTATAGATACACATACGTACATACGTTGTACATATGAAACGAGACAAACAGAGAAATTGTCGAAAACATTAGAAAGAAATGAATTTAACGAAGAAGAAAGAAGAAGGATAAAAATTAAAATGAAATTCCACCCTTCGGAGCAGCAAAAGCAGCAGCATGTTGGTCGATTTCTCTCACATTATACATCAGCACCGCGCATATATAGATGTATACATGTGCGCGTATACCACGTAACAATATATATATATATAGAGAAAGGACAGAATAGCGGGCGGTTGACAGGACATTTGTTACGGAAATGAAGGTTTTCGTTCTCTGCCATTTCGAGTGAAAAGTTGTCGGTCGGGCGTCGAGGGTGAAGTAAAGAAGGAAAG
Organism: Neodiprion fabricii; assembly: GCF_021155785.1. Lineage (NCBI taxonomy): Eukaryota > Metazoa > Arthropoda > Insecta > Hymenoptera > Diprionidae > Neodiprion > Neodiprion fabricii. Next base: position 2,076,386 of record NC_060239.1, read on the forward strand.
GAAACAAGCAGAGAAAGGAGAAAATCCGAACAAAGAAGAAGAAGAAGAAGAAGGTTGAGGAGGAGGAAAAGAGGACAGAAGGAAGAAAGTCGCGAGTGAAGATCGCGAAGCGCAGCCTCCCAACTCACCTTCAACAGACGACAAGGAGGAGAATTTCTCCACCTTCGATTCCCTCGCGAACAATGCGAGCGATTTTATTTTCGTCCCGCAGATGGTGTGAACCACTTATGAAATTGGGAAAATAATAAGAATGAAAAATCGAAAACTTAAGACGGCGGACGTATCGATTTATAATATCACAGATCAACAAAGTATACGAAACTATACCAAGCGCACATTTTCTACACGTATATGCGATACGAGACACAATATAAAAGGTGATGAACAACTACGAGGATAAGTATAATAATGAGACAATTTTACGAAAAATCGTCACAGTTTCATTGTTTTAGAAACAATTGTTACGTGCGAACTTTAGTGTTAAAAACACAGACGCAACAACAATAATTCGTTTCCAGCAAAATCGACTTGACGATAAAGTTGCAAAGTACGTAGCGATTTGTTTCTCAATGTTTCAACTCGAACCCCGCAACACGGTAAAAATTTTAAAGTCTAAAAATAATAATAATGATTAAAAAAACACGAAAAGATAAATTGCAAAGATAGAAAAAGAATAATGAAAACTTGGAGAGACTTTTCGAAGCGAGAATTTACGGGAAATCCTAGTCGAGGATTCTCTAAAAGAGTCCCGAGAAGAAAAATGAAAAAAATATTTGCTGCTGGTCTGTCCGGGAATAAGACGCCATTATTCATTCGTACCAATCAGTCACTCGCCAATCGACAATCAATCAAAGTGTTTCGCCAATGGAATTGATTTAGGCGGATACTGCATATACTTACATATACATCCAACCTGCCCACCTCCTCTTCCTCCTCTATTCGCGCGGTCAATTTAATCCACCGTTTCCACATCAAAATACTTACATCTGACATCCGCCATGTATTTTTCATCGTCGATGCATACTTTACGATAAATATACTTGTTTAATACATACGCGGTGTACGTGAATTTTTTAACTATCAAACAGAAACAATCATAAAAAAATTTTTAAACGCGTTGATTTAAATTGCAAGCTTTTTACTTCGGATCCAGTCGTTGCGTCTTTTTTTTCTCTTTAAATTATTCTTATCGTTACATTTCTTTTTTTACACCGTTTTGTTACAAGTAAGTAGAACGAAAAAAAAATACGCACATCGCACAGTCGAGAGAAAAAGAGAGAAGAAAGTAAACCGACGACACCAAGGTTCGGGGGGAGGGAGGGGGGGGGGGGGGGCAAAACTCGGACAAACTCAACTGGCTTCTTCAACTTCTTCTGCAACAAGAGGGTTTAAATGTGAAGAAGAAAAAAAAGTGAAATAAATTATTCAACTCCGTTTCCTCCCCTCTCAGGGTCTATAATATGCATGTAACATAAATATAAAGGATCTTAATTATCATTTTCACCGACTCGTAACACGAAAACAAGCAGCTGTCAATACTCCTGCGGTATTACGCCAAATAAGTTTTATCCTTACAGGGAACAAAGAACGAAAGTCCATCAGGATAATATAGATAAATTTGGCAAATCCGGTTGATTGGAATAAAAAAGAAACCAATTCTACGCAATTTAAACTGTTGTATGGAGAAGAGGAAAAAATAAAACTGAATTCGATTGAATTCTTATTACTGTAGCACAGACTTCCGTAAGAATTATACACGAGGCATAAGTCGAGATTCGCATCCAGTAAAATTCGGTTAAAAGAAAGAAATCAAACGATCTGTCGTCCGTAAAATAATATCGAATAATAAATGTGCAAATTAACCTTTACACTATCGGCATTTTAAGAGCTTTATTTCCCTTGGAGAGTCTCAAAATATTCCGTCCGTATCTTACACACACACACACACACACACACGGTTATAATATATACGCATATGTGAAGTTCCGATATCACAGTCAGAGACTATATTTAAACATCCCGGCACCGTCTAAAGGTTAATAAATAAATCTCATGTGCAGTGCAGTCCAAAGAAAATTCCGAAAGTAAAAACGAGGGATGTGGATATAAAATGAAAGAGAATAAAATAATGCTATAAATAGGAACGAGTTACAATATCGTACAGAGTTTGTCTCTCCGGCGGCGAGGCCATCGCTTAATGATATTACAGCATATTACGAGGCTCCGTGCCGGCAGCATGGCAGGCGGCAATTATACGGTTTCAATGTCAAACCTCTTACACCCGGCCCCCTTTTTGTCTCTGGCATACGGTAGGCTATGGTACACACACCTTGAGAAATCTTTAGCCTTAGAACGTTTTTATTTGTACATACGTGAATCGTTCGGCGCCGTCCGCTTGTGTAGAATTTACTGGGTTCGAGATGTGTGAGAATTGGAAACGAAAGAATTACGGTTCGTCGACGGCATTACGAGCTGTATGATAACATTATATATTTCAAATAACATAAGGTGTGGAAAAAATAAATAAAAAAAAAAAAAAACAGGTAGTAAAGGTAATAAATTCTGATGATAAATATCGATGCGTCGAAGTTCATGGGTTAAGCAATTTATTAAATTATTTATAGAAATATCTCGAGGTATTAAATCGCATAATTGTCAATTAGCGATATTCAATCAAGAGAGTTAAGTGGAATTCAAACAAGTTCGTGTGCGCTCATCGAAACTAGTTTTCAAAAAAAAATTTTATCTGTTATTTCGTCTCAGGAATTGATCGATCAGTGATTAGTGATTTGATAGTGAATATTATCTTTGAATACGCGAAAAAAATTATTAACAATAACATGTATTACTTGTTTGTAGAAATGATGAAATTTTAATGATATTAAGAATTCCCTGATCGATCTCTCACCGTCAATTTTTTTTTTTTTTTTTTTTTTTTTTTTATTATTTTCGTTTTGTTTTATTCACGTTACCCGAAAGGCAATTATACATAGTTATATACAGGTGTGACAGTGTAGTAACGGTATGAAAATTTTCTTCATTCAGATAACCCTGATTTCGAATATGCAAGGCATCGTTTTAGCGTTCTGTACCGATTGTGTTGCACCAGCTGCACCGGAGGAGAAAGAATGCGGTTTACGGTTGCGGTTGCAGGATCGTTTTATACACAGGTAGGCACACACCGCACATGACATAAGGAAAGAGACAGAGCTGCCAGGCGTCGTTTGTTACATGGGTAAAAAGTACAAAGTTCTCGTCGAGGAAGTAGTCGAGGAAACGCGCTCGAATCTGAATAAGTCAATTTGCATATCACTCGGTCCCCTCCGCAGCCTCACTTCGTCCCTTCGTCCTCGTTTCCGTCTCGTTTTCCCTATCAAAAAACACCGCGCACCGCCTCGAAGGTTCCTCATCGTTACTTTTGAAGTCTCTTCTTCAAAAAGAAATTCTGTCACAAGTTTATGGGTAATACAAAAATTGATTTTACAATACCCGATTGCGTGGAATATCACGATTCGGCTGCGCAAAGTTCGTAGTTTTTTTTTTTTTTTCTTTCTTTTTTTTTTAACCTAGTCAAACAGCGTGTCGTTTTATTTCGGCAATGCGGTTTTAATTGTATAACTAACGAAAGACGGAAGAGGATTTTTTTTTTTCAAACTCGGAAGATAATTTCAAAGAAAAAAAAAAAAAAAAACAGTCACGAGTGCGTTAATTCTTCCACGAGGATCGTTGCGGTGTGTGTGTGTGACGGTGATTCGTTACGACCGGAAAAAGGATCGGTAAAGGATCGTAATAGAAACGTGACGTGTTCAGCGACCTCATCATTTTATTGTCAACGTATGCGTGCATGTATGCATGTTTGCACGTACGTACGTACGTGCGGAGGCATGGCTGCAAGTGATTGAAACGTAACCCGAGAGAAGACAAGGCTGCTCGTCGTCGCTCGTTTCGTTTCCATTCGTTTGACCGTTACAATAGCTTCTCATAGTAGGTATAAAGTATATGATACGCCGTTCCTCGTCGCATACATCATGATTGTACAAAACGTCGCTCGGCCTCCTGCACGTGTCTTACGTAACGCACGTATTATTTATTTATTCATTTATTCAGTAACGACAGTAAATTCCTTCCTCATTTCTTTCTTCCTTCCTTTCTTCTTTCCTTATTTCCTTCGGGCACGAGTTTGGGGTTACAACTGTATTATCGCTTGTTATATTCGTTCGTACCTAATGCCGGGTTCGAAAATATCACTTTCACAAAACTCGCTCTGTACGTAATACCGCGTAACGCGGGATAACCGAATCTGTATGCAGTATCAATTTACACTCGACGTGAATAACTTGTGATCTGTATTACGTGAGCAGCTTACTTGCAGTTAGTTGGTGGATGCAGTTACGGGCAATCACTTTTCCTCGTATCATCCGTGCAGACGACCTACGGGATGATGAAAAGGAATCTCGGAACCACGGATTGCAGATTATAAGCAAAGACTCAGGTATACTCGACCCTTTATCCTTACCACCTATTTTACATCCATTTCTTGTATATTTAGAAAACTTGGGTTTTCAATACTTGAGAGTAATTATTGCGATATTACGTAAATTGTTGTAGTTAGAAAAAAGTTTATTGAAAATAATCGTGAAAATTGAAGGAATAATTCATTTTTCCGAGAAACTTACCCCCCTACTACACGTACACGTGTTTTACATAAATTACAAGATTTTGGTACTAAATTTTAAAAATCTGATTGCAGACTCGTAATGAGCGACCCCAAAAACGACGGAATACTATCTTGTCGTACAAATTGACTCAGCACAGTAATCTGCGACTCGAAGAGTTAATCGTCTCAAATGCCTAATTGGTAATTACATAACATTTCCGCGTACAGCGTCGTTACATTTTGCGTCTAGTTTCAAAATTTTGGCAGACGACTATTCGTATATACATATTTATAGATCATCATCCTCCCGCTTAGTCTCTTTCTCGCCGCAGCTTCCTTTGTAATACACATGTATACGACAAATATAACCCCACTTCTCGAAACATCGCCGACGCAAAATCGCCCACGTTCTGTTCACCGACCCGAGAAAAGTGAGAGAAGAAATAAAAAAAAAAAATCCAAGAATCCCAACGACAAACTTGAACGTTAATTATACACAAACGACCGATGAATTTGCACATGATCGCCCCTGAAGTGTATACCTGTAATACATCCTATTATTTCGTTTCATTGAACAGAGTATGATATGTAGGTATGTTATTTTTGCTTTTTCCGGAACGATGATAATTAAGAACCGACTACAAGGAAAATGCTAAAAATAATCACTGTCTGCTGGCAAAAGCGGGTATTTTTAAAGCTGTACAATTTTTTACCGAAGTACAAGTCTCTCACCGTTTTTCAGTAACACAGTGCCGACAAACAAAATATTTTACACCCTGAACAAAGTACACCCCAAAATACGACGATGACGTGAATTTCATCAGTCAGAGCCTGCATCGCATGAAATTGTAACTCAACACATAACAGGGTCAAACAGCGGCAGCGAGCAGCGTAGCCTCTAAATTTTCAAACAGCACGCGAAGAGACTCGTACGAGACATATATATAGGTATATGTGTGTGTGTATGTATATGTATATACACCTGCGATAAATATGTAAGCTGGTGCAATATGTATACGTATATTCAAGCATCTGTGTTTACTCTCGGGTAAGTTCGTAAAAAGACCTACATGTGTAAATTTACAGACCTACGTGTGTTTCGCGTTGACACGCGATAAGCAAACGCTTCGCGAAATGAAGACGTGATAGATAAGAAATAATAATTTGTTACGCATATTAATGAATGCGCACCGCGATGTGTTGGCGAGAAATAAATATTGTAAGCTTACATAATTGCTACCTGCTTGAGCATTGCTTGCAACAATACCGATCATCGTTGTTACAATTATTATTATTATTATTATTATTATTATTGTTGTTGTTGTTGTTGTTGTTGTTGTTGTTATTCTTTGCCGAACGTTTAATAAACCATTGACCAATTGTTGGTTATACAATCAGCGAAAAGTTACGACAAACAATAATTTTCGACAGTGTTTTTTAAAGTATGCAATTTGTGGCGAGACTGTTACGCGAACGATGGAAACTCGTCCGTGAAACTGTGAGGATAGAAAGAAGAGACGAACGGATGAATAAAGTAGAAAGAAAGAAAGAGGGAGAGACTGGTTAATGGGCGCTGAGCACGCGACCCTGGTCCGTATCATTATATCCCCAACGCACCGTCTGTAAAGCTATAAAGAGTCAAGGGGTGTACCGTGTAAGTGATTATAACCCGACTAATCGAATCTCGTGTGGGTATAATATACGTATAACTAAATCCCACGTTCATTCCGCTCTCTGTTCTTTATCAGTGATTCATTAACGGGAATCAAGAGCGTACGAGGCTCGGTCAGAATCAGCTGTGGATTGAAAATTTTCGCAGATTTTTCATCCCATTGAAATAAATATCCGAGAGAAAGAGAAAGAGAAAGAGAAAGAGAAAGAGAAGAATTCGAGTGTATTTCCTTCCTTCGAAGCTGTCAAGTTTTTCATAGGAAAGCGACGAATCGGAGAATCCAGCGATGTCGAATCCGAATAGTTAAGAACTGGGTCAGATGGAAAATCAAGCGATGGTAATGAGCCGACGTAAAATAATCAGACCCACGAATCGTTCCTCTACGAGTTACTCAATTCACGGGATAAGTTTCGAAAATCAATGAACATCCGTATCGTTTCAGCATTTCAATTCCATTACCTTAAATACGTTTAACGCACTCCGAAACGAAACGAAACGAAACGAAACAAGCCGTCGGCGTGAAAAAGAGGGTGAAACGAGTATATAAATTAGGTTAAATACCCGGACAACTGACCGCTGCAGAACGAGGGTGAAAATCCGCCGGCTAATTCAAACCCCCGACCTTTCGCCGACTCCTCTTCTTCTTCTTCTTCTTCTTCTTCTTCTTTTTCTTCTCTTATACTCATACATGGCGGAAAATTGTCTGATCCAGATACGATCGTTAAAGGCGAAAAATTGCAGTGTGGAACGTAAATCGTGGTGAGTTTCGTGAACCGTCGTGAAGGACTGCGTGCATACAACAGCTGGTTGCGTTACCCGCGGAGCAAAGGACGAAGGGAGAGGAGAGGAGAGGAGAGGAGAGGAGAGTCCTGATTTCGTGTTGGCAACGGCGCGGCTCTAGCGCGGCCCTCCCGATCAATGCAGCGCCCTCGTCGCCCTTAAAGCCCAACGAACCAGGCCACCTCACAACCTCACCACCTCACCGCCGGCCCTAGAGTTCAACTTCCGGAACACACACCGCAGTCGCGAGGTCAGGAATCCCCCCACCCCCAGGCGACATTTCCTAGCATTACTTTAAACATCGGCATATTGTCTACAGTGACAATGCATCGCGACGAACCAACCCTTCTTTGATACATTTACATCTGGCCACGGTATTGACACACGGGGTCAATTTGACCCGAACGTCGCTTAATCCACCTGTCGTTGGCAACCCTTTGGTCGTATTTTAGTTTAAAATTTCAGGGATGTACTTTAAAGATTCCTTGATATGTCTGCAAAATTGAAATTCGGAAGATGTGAATTTAAAGTGTGTAAAACAAAAAAAAAAAATGATCGAAAAGTGAACGTTTAATGAAAAATTCGTACGGGTCAAAAAATGAACACCGTCTCGTCAACGAAGGTTTAACCTCGTCGTCGTGCGCAGTTGACAACTTCAACTTTGATTTCAAATTTTTGTCAAGTACCACATGCAATATAAACGTGTATATATACGTATTATTATTTTGACGATACTTTTTTACGGATCGCAGTTTCGACGAAAAACTTTTGCCAAGTATGTCTCACGACAATATAAATTTGTACATTTTTATGAAAAGTCTTTCAACCAACGACAGCTCGACAGCCTCGACTAAATTAAAATTGAACGGTATCACGACTCGATGTAGCATCGTCTAGATGGAAAAATGAGAGAAACAATATCATCGGAAATTATTAAGGAACGCGATTAGAATACTTTCAAGCGGCGATAGGTGTACGACCTAATCGTTCCTTCGAATGAATAAGATTACTCCAATGTCAGCCTGTCTACCACGTAAAACGCTAATTGGTTGGTTTTTTACGGCGGACTTTTTTACGACTTGAAACTTGGGTCGAAAAGTGTGTGTTTATACAGCCGTCCGACGCGGGGGGTTCCGGGGTTGGGCTTAAATCGGATTCGGACGAATTTTAATAGAAGCTGGCTGCCGAATACCGAAGTAAATAAATTAACCGCTCGTAACTTTGCTGGTAAATGGCACATATTATACAGTAGAAAATATAACCTCCCGAACTAATTACACATCCTTGAAATATTTTCTCATTCTTATCTTTCTCTCACTCTCTCGAGGAATTGCATTTATAAAATTCGTTACAAGCGATACGATTATCAACGATGACGATCGATAAACAAGAAGATTCCTTGCATCGGCGCACCTACTTGGAAGAAAAGAATCGCGAGCACGATCGGATTAAACAGCGATTCTCTGGAGCTCGGCGTGTGCGTAAAGTTGAAACTAACGGCAGTGCACAACAACCAAACTAATTATACTCAAACAGTTAGGTCGCGTCTGGCTAACCAGAAGGCTTCATTGAGCGGCTGCAGTGAAATACGAAGCCACTCCATTCACGCCATTGACGCACCTTTCGAGCAAGTCCGTACGAGTGTGTGTAAAAAATGACTTTCTCTCTCTTCTCTTTATACGCGTGAAAAAACAAAACCAACCAAAACTCGTACTGGATTAACATTTTTTGTTCTTTTCCTTCCACCACCTCCTCGTCTTCTTCTCCTTCTGAACGATCATTAGTCAAGCCGTCCCAGTGACCTCGATTTATAAACGAATAGAAAGGAAAGATTTATTTACAGTAAAGGCACGTAAAGTATCGTAGAGTATCGTACCTACAATTTAAACTACAGGCGATCGTTTCTTCGTTTCGACGTAGAAAATTATCCCGGTTACATCGAACATTTTAAAGATTTCGACCAACGAACGTACCTCGAAACTACTCTCCAATTTCTTTTCATTTTTATTCCCATTAGATATTCAATTTCGAGAGTTTGCGAAGAAACGGATCGGACATACAATATACGTATACGTACCTACTTGAAAATCACTGCTCGGATCGCGGTGCGCAGGAGAAAAAGAGAGAGGTATAAAACGCGAGGAAAGAGGCCGATGAAAGTACGCCGGAGCGAGTGACTTTGAAACCGCCGTTAAGCGAGGCTAGTGAATCGGCTGAGGTAACTGTAAGACGTTCCGACGAATCCTCAAGAGGATTATCTCGAACACCTAACGGTTCCATGTCCGCCTGTTCGTTCCTCGGGAGCATCGTCGGAATCAGAAGCAACCGCGACGAGTTCGCGAGCGTAAAGTGGATGTGTAACGTATCCGTGGATGTACGTGCGTTGGACTGTGTCAAAAAAATCAACCATTGCGAGGTCATTAAATACCATTTAACGTCAAATAACATTAGATGAAGTGCATTTGTCGCAAAATGATGAAAGATCTTTTTCAGTAGAGCGTTCAATTTGCTACAAAAAAAAATAAAATAAAATGAAAAACGTTCCGGTTTCATCGGTAAACGAAAATGCGTTGACGAGTTATAAAATTCCAAAGTTGAAATTGAAACAACATTTTCATTATTATCGTTCGAAACAATATTTTCGACTCGAATCAACATCAACAGCGGTCGATTTTTTTTTCACAAAGTCTAATGTGCTTACACGAGCAATCCGCGAACGTTCGAGAGGACTGACAACAAGCTCGGCGGTTCAAGGCCTCGCGGTTACTTGTTCGGTACCGAAGTGGGTCGCTTTCACCCGGGCTTCTTGGTCACGAGGAACGCACTCGTCTGCATAAAACGAGTTTCGCAACTTGCTTAGCCGACTCGTTTTGATCAAGGATGCGTGCAGGGGTAGAAAATTGCGAATTGTCAAGTGTGTAAACGAAACGTGATCTTTCGAAATGCCGACATCTGAAAAACTAAACTCCGAAACTCTGGAAGTGCGAGATGTAGAACGTGCAGTTTTCCGAAAAGTAGAGCTCCGAAAGCACACAATTCCGATTCACCAACGATGCAATAAAATGTCATCAACGTTAATTTCTCGTACGACACACAAGAGCCGAGGAATCGTTATTCCAAAAAATGTCGCCTATACAACGTAAGCATAAGACGGTACGTTGCAGGCAGGCAAATTGCTCTCTAAAAATCATTACACATTTTTATTCAAGCCAGATAAATATATACATGTAAACGGAAATTTTTCAACGACAATACATATCTCTGGTACAGAGAATTTTATTCGATTGGAGAAGTGATTTCTGCACGCGAAGAAGAAGAAGAATAAAAAGTACGTCTATAGGTACTTTTCTCTCCTGCATGTATGCGTACCTATAACCTATATTCGACCTATATAAACGTAGCAGAAACGACGTCTGAATAACATCCGAGAATTCTCCAAGGAATTCTCTCTATAAGATACTTTAAATCGGACGAAAATTTTTCTCTCCCGCAGAAATTTTTCCCAAGAGATTGAGAAATGTACGATAGAAGCAAAAGAATAAAATACTCTCTGCTGCACAGTTCGTTCGAATTATACAAACCCGACTTTCAAAGTTTTGTGAAATATTTGCGTCGACGAACTTTGTGAAATTATGACGACAGGTACAAGCTAACGTTACAAAGCAAATAAATAAATAAATGAACGATTTATACGCATTAAATTTTATATAAAAATAAATAAATAAAAGATTAAAAAACGTATGTGTACAAGATAGACGATGCCTAACCGATCGTAATTTTAAAGATGTGAGAAAAAATGAAAATAAAATGGAAAACGAGACGATGTGTGAAGAGCGGATAAAGAAAAGGAGAGGATGAATAGCTGATAGCTCGGAGACAATACAACAACGACGGTTAAAGAGATTTCTGGGGCACGAGTTACGAATGTAAAGGAACGTAACCTCGTTCAATCGGAGAGACCGATTGGCGATCACAGACTCTCGAAATACTCTCGTCTCGGTATCGCGTGTTACAACGAAGCTTTCACGTTACTTTTCAAGTGCCCGTTTACAAGTACTCGTCCGACGACGAGTCGGTCACGGATATGAGAATCCCACGGGAGAGCGTATCGAATAAAATTATAATACACGTTGGAAATAAAAAATGGAAAATAAAAAAAAAAATTTTTTTTAAATTAAAAAAATATGCCGATCGAATCACGTATCCGATACGAAACGTGCTGCTCGATACGAATAATTTATTCAACCTTGACATCTACGCTTGCTGCAAAGTACAGAGGATATAAGTAGATGCCTACACACGCGCACAAACGTAAATATACCGCGTGTCTCGAGTTTGTGGAAGTACGTAAGCTGTTGAAGCGTGGAAAGCCTGATTCCTCGTTACCGATGCTGCCGACGCCGCTTGTTGCACGACACTCTTATTTATTGTATAATGCTTGTTGTTGTTGGTTCAACAACTACAGCCAAGATACATGCATACGTCGAATACGGACGTCGCGTTTGGAGACAGAGTGAAGAAGAAGAAGAAGAAGAAGAAGAAGACGAAGAAGAAGAAGAAGAAAATAGACTTCGCTTTGCTCTCTTTCGTGACTAAGACCTCCGATCAATTATAAGGATAAGGTCGGAGCTGTGAAGTGTGTACGCACGCATGTATTTTTGTATGAACGAATGTGCCTAAGCAACGAGTCGAGAGTTCCCGAGTAATTTCTTTCTCTTCTTTTTCATTTTCTCCTTTTCATTTCATTCGGCAAACCGTGCAAACGAAATAATTTGTAATTTGTAGTAATATGTACGTTAAAAAATATAGCCACGCTTTTTTCGAACGATCTCTCTTACTATTGCCGTTATTATTATCATCGTTTTAATTTCTCTCCTCCATTTCGAAATTAATTGCGAATCGTTAGAACCGGTATTACACCGGTACGTACGTTTTTCGGGCAAAATTTACACAGAGAGAGAGGGAGAGAGAGAGAGATTGGAGAAATAGCTGACAAGTGGCGAGGCTGCTTGCCCCCCCCCCCCCCCTCCCCCCCATCATCGTCTCAAGAGTGCAATTATTTTTCGCACCGTTTGTTATCAAGCCTTAAATTTTAATGATCTCCTCCCGCCACTTGTCCACCTCTCTATTCTCCGCCTTCATCTCCATTTTCAAATTCTGTTCTCCTCGCGTCTCTTCGCAGCGCAAACGAACCTTTTTTTTCCCCCGTCGAACGCAAGGAACGAAACAAAAGAAAAAGCGAGAGACGAAAATTTACAGATTAGCGTAATCACCAAGTCTGAAATACATATGTTTGTATCCTTCGAATCGGAATGACTGAACGTACAGTTATTTACAGCTGCTTGTTTTCAGTATTAGGCATAGGTGCGCAAGTATAATAGTAATTATATACTTATATAGAGAGTGAGAGAGAGAGAGAGAGTATATAATAATAAGGCATTCGAGGTATTCGTAGCCTACTTCGGAATCCAGTTTCATTGCGTGCTGCGTGAAAACGGTTTTATCGATTACCTTCTCATACCCCCCGCCAACACGGCATGTGCCTGTGAATGTACGTACACACCGCCGTATAATTTATACATGCACACACCCATGCTACATGTGTATGTACAATGTACGTATGCAAACTCACTGGATTCCGCCGTCCGGCTCGCGTTTCTTCATCCTCATTTTTTCAATTTCAACACGTCGTGGACAGCGATGACGATACTCTGACGAGAGAAAATGAAAAAAAAAAAAAAAATAAAGAAAAAATCTTCACCGACGAAGAAAGTGCAAGAGTGGACGTCATTTCTTGATTCTCCTGGACGATTGCTTTCTTTTTTTTTCGTTCATTCCTCCTCGTCACATCTCTCGACCACCTTCCTTTACATCCCAACTACGCTGGCGGTGCAGTTTGGTACGTATATTAATATATCGCGTCTATATTTATCCGAGCGATGCTACCCGTTGGCTTTAAGCCAAGGATTTCGAATCACACAGAGACTTTGCCCCGCGAAAGCTTCTCCTCCACACTTCAGGGACGCCGCGCCGCGTATGTTTACTCAGCAGTTACGTGGTCCAGATACCGTTCGTTCGCTTCGGCAAAACCGAACATCCCCCCTCCGGTATGTCCGCGCTATTAATCGACTCTTTCATTTTTAAAAAATTTTTTTTTTAATTTTTAATATTATATACCTGCGTATGTTATATATGATTGAAAAAAAAAAAATTACGTAACTTGTACCTGATAGAATTTTCAAATTCCAGCAGAGGTTTACCGGTGAAATATATTTTCTTAAAAAGAAAGAGAAACATCAAGTATTCAATATACGCGAAGCTACACGTGCCATCCGAGTCAAGAAGCCGAGTGAAGAGGGACGACGAATTGAAATTATTCAGAGGGTAGGGAACGTAATGGTAAACCGGTACTTAAGACGATTGAGTCCTTGACTTATACATATGCCTGCACTCTTACAATGAAACGGATCAAAGCGTACAGCCACAGGTTATAAATGCTTATACATAACAAGATAAATACTGTACAAGATGCGCGATTTTCTTGAAAATCAATTTAAAAAAAAAAAAAAAAACAAATTAAAAATTAAGAAGAAATTACACCAATCACACCGCCACGGCACGTTTGAAAAGCAAGAACGACACACGAGAGACTAAAATGATACGATAACGTACAAGACGGATGCGTTGTGTCGTTTGATTTTTGTACCTGGTAAGAAGGACAGCAGCTCGGATTCGACGATACGGGAAAGAAGAAGTTCTCGATTTAACTTACCTGAAACAGAAGAAAAATTTCGAAATTATTAAAAAACAAACTGACGATTTCGCATCGTATTGTACACACATATATTGTACACGTCGCGCGTTCTGTTAGAAAAAACGAATTGATCGTGAGAAAATCAAACGTAAACGATACGCGCGATTCGCGTTACCTATATGTATACCTATATATCAAAGTATAGATTATTATTATTATTATTATTGTTGTTGTTGTTCTTTTTATTATTATTATTAAATTTGTTAATTACGATCAGATGTATCAAAATATAAGCCTGGCAGTCACGCGTTGCCTGCAATTTATTCAATGCGAAACGTGCAGAGCAATTAGCCGACATCCATTATCGCCTCAAGCTCGACGCGTAATTACCTGCAGCATCTCTCAATTATTTAAATTCCACGAGTAAGATTCACTTACGTTCGGCAGCATCAACGCTACTATCCCTCAAACATGCATCCAACCAGTCGACCGGCAGTAACGGAAGCTATCCATAATTTCTGTTTGAGTAAGGAAAATTCACCGGGAACTTTATTCGGTAAAGTCTTTAAATCTTTTACTCCTTGTATGTGAATATATAAAACTTTGATTCCGCGCGAAACCGCTGAGAGAATATTGTAAGGTTATTGTAATGACGTTATTTTCCAGCCTTTGGATAACCTAAAGTTTAATAAACCGTTAATAACTCAGCTTCTGTAAATTAAACTTCTCCAGTTATCCTAAAGGTGCAAGGCGGTAATTTTTGTTTCAACGTTTCGATACTTCAGCCACCCAAATACCAAACTCCACTGAAACCGAAACGGTATTTCTTCGCTTCTCAGGAAATTGTAAAAAAAAAAAAAAAACAAATTTGCATCTTCCAGCAATTACGTAATACAATCGAGACTGAATTCATCGTTGAAATTGGATTCGATCGTCGAATTTTGTTTCGCAAGACGTTGGTTGAAAAATTGATGAAAATTAGGAGACGATTTCAACGATCGTGAAGAAATCGATGGTAGGGATAGGATCGAGACAAGTTTATGATGTGCAGCGATTAATCCAGCGAGTCAAAGTTTCGATCGATCCAGCAGACGACGGTGTGAGGTTGGTTAACTGTTACACGTAGATATACACACACGTAGACGATATGCATAATACGTCTATACAGAGTTGGCGAGGGATCTGCTACTCGGCGTGTTCCAATTTCAAACTTTCGTTATAATGGTAACCATTTGAAAGTTTAAAGTTACCAAATAACCGTGACGCGGCGTCGACGGGCCGACGGACTGACGGACAGACGTTTGCGGCGTGGATTCTTCCCCCCTCCGCCGATCTGTCGCCGCCTAAAAGCGCCTTCAGCTTATTAAAACCGATTCGTATTCCCTCCCCGCGGAGCTTGTACAAACACCTACCGCTGCAAAACCTGTTTGCGAATGCGAGTCGGGTTCGCGCGGTTTCTACGTAATAAATCTGTGTGTGTGCGAGCGCGCGCCGAACACAGGCGTAAAAAATAGCAAAGTCGCATCGAAACGCTTCCACCTTCCGTATTATACGTCGTGCAAACTTGTCGGAGGACGCATCTGTGACGATGTGTCGTAAGGAAACGGTACGTTATGTAACGAGGGAGTAAAGACAAAGATATCATCTCGTATCTCCCGCAGATGCGTTAAGAGGGAATGATGTGCTATTTTCGTCCGGCTTTTTGTGAAAAGAAAAAAAGTTAGCGTTACGATCGAGTCGGGAATAAACTTATTACAACGACTTAAATTTTCACGATACGTGCACAGTGTTCAAGAGAGGGAAATATTTCACTGAATCGACGTGCGAATAGGTTTGTGAATTAAATATAATTCAACTGAATTAATAAAAATCAACGGTAGTATTCAGATTTAACTGAGAAATAAATGAAATTTGGAAAATTACGGCAAGTTGATTTGAATGAGTTTGAATTCATGCCGGAATTATCCTTTTGCAGAGAAAAAAATTAAATTGAAATAAGATATCAAGTTGAATAAAAGAATAAATAAAACAACAATAATTTGAATCGACAGAAAATACAAAGGAATGAATTGAAATTATTTCAAACTCATTTGAATTTGAGCGTGCGTTAATGAAAAAAAAAAAAATTAAGAAACGAATTAAGTTGAATTGAAGACATCCATCTGAATTGAAAAAGAAATAATTTAAATTTTACTGAAATTCGGAAAAAATAATTTTTCACTGATATCTTCTTGCCTTTTTTTCGACAATCGTCGACTCGACTGTTTACCGACAAACCTTGTTTGACGAGATAACTTCACACGTTATCTGGCAGACCGTGAATGTAAATTCTTTCGTATACGAATCACCCTCTCGCTGAAAATTCGCGGTACATTTTAAGCCTGGGATTTAAAGCCGACAGAAGTGTTAAAAATGATTGCTCACGCACCGAGGGATTGTATCGGTGACACGTTGTGTGTGTAAAATTTGTATGCAATTCAATTTTAAGATAATTTCGATCTTCCTACATTTTTTTTTACACGCGTAACATCTTGTCGTTCCTTGTCTCGTCTGACATTTCGTGGGAACAATTTCGCAATAAAAAAACGGAAAGGTATAACCGGAAGTAGGGAGAATTATGGATTATTCAATTTACTATGATATGATGTGTGCTGCAATATTTTCGTAACGTTTGAAAAGAGATAGAGAGCGAGAGAGAGAGAGAGAGAAAAAAATGTATAAGACTCTCGAAATTTTTTTTTTTTTTTTTTTATTTCCATTTCATTTCTACAACGGTATGTTGATAATGAGGTAGTTATGGATATAGCTCCGTACCTGTAATAACTCCTCCATAATTTTCCGAAGAGAGGAGATTGGAATGAAGAAAGGAAGGGAGGAAGGAAAAGAAATAGAGGGAGGGAGAGAGAGAGAGAGAAATATCAGCGGGAGCTCGGCTAATTGACAATTATAAAGATCACGAGGTGCAGACGCGGCGGCGGCGGCAGCGGCTGATTCCTCTTGAGGAAAGTGGCGTAAAGTATTTTCACCGAGAATATTACAGCAAGAATGATAAAGGAAGAAAAAAAGAAAAAGAAAAAACGAGCCTATAATGTAAACTGAGATACGAAAACTCCCCAATTATAGAATCCTACAGTTGGGAATATTTATACCTAATGATTTGTTGTCACGGTTGGTTGATGGATAAAAAAAAGTGTGTATATATATATATATACATAAGTGTATAATTAACGTAACGATCAGTGAAATTCTTCGTACATCATACTTCTATGTGAATACATATAGGAGAATATAAATAAAATCCAAATTTCGGAGCAATTTAAAGAAACGTGAAGATTCGAGTTGCGAGAGAAAATATAAATATAAAATATATTGCGTATAGTATCCTAAAAAAGAACAATGCAGTTGAAGAAAACGAGGAAACAACATTTCCACAAATTGAGGATACAACGTAACCAATATACGGGAGCGAATGATAAGCAGAAGGAAAAATTGCTTGCGAGAACTATAGAATCCGAATCGTTTAATTAACATCTTCTAGATCGTGCGAAGTACGAGTATACATTTATCGTCCAGTAAAAACCAATCGTTCTGAAATCGAAACTCGAATCGGCGCGTCTGTGTTGTAATTTGATGGGCGAACAATAAAAAAAAAAAAAACAGCGATGTATACGAGAAAATAATGCGAGAACCGACGAAAGCAAATCAAACTAGATAATTAACCATCGATCAGATAAAAGTGATCGTACATATATATATATATATAGAGAGAGTTATCAGGTCTGGCCCGCGGTCTCTATACACACGCGATGGAGATATTACAGAGATGGGTCGGTATACATACCCGTAATAATAATAAGTATAACACGCCAAAGTGAGGCGATAATAGCTCAGGAAAGTTCGCTAACGAGCTCGCAAGGATCTACCAATTAATACCTTATACCTGGACTACGATGTACATCTAACGATAATATACACGCACCGTAAGTTGACAGAGATTCGAATACCTTCACGTAAATACACACATACACATGCGCATATACGCATATACACACGCGCACACACACAGACACAGACACATTTTACTGCAAACGTAGTAGTTATTGCATTTCGATTGACGAAATATGAAAAACTAAAAATAAAAAAGCATCCATGAGAAATCACAAATCACATTGCAATATCGTTCGTTTAACCACAGATGTTCGTATCAACCTCTTTCTCGCCGATCCGCGATCGATCGATTCCCCCTCGTAACGAGTCCCTCATCTCGACTCCCCGACATCCCAAGAATTTTCCTCGATTCCTTTTTCCGACTAAACACCGAGCCAATGGATGAAATTAGCGGTAGGTATTTTCGATGTCGATGTTACGTGCTGTTAACGGGATGAAAAAAAAAACTGAACAAATTCCATAAGAAATAAAAAAAAAAAAAAACAAAAAAACAAAAAAAACAAACAACAATACGCGTATAATGATAGATTAAAAATAATAGATTACGGTAAAACAATTGGGTGATACGGAAATGTCCGATCACTTTTCCTGACGACGACGATGAGACACCATAAGGTAGAGACGCTTCGTTACGAAGTGATGGGCTATTTTTCTCTCACAGGTTTATATGTGTAATAAACGCGTGTGTGTGTGTGTGTGTGTTTTTTTATATACATAGGCTACCCAACCTAACGGCGATTCGGCCTTTACGGTGTGGCCTTTAACACACCCTGTGTGACCGTTTTTCGTCGGACAGAACAGTGGCCATCCGTCTTGGCGACGCGAGTGGTTTAACCCCGTATAAAGCCTCCGTTTAACGATAGGCATTACACATATACCACGTACGTACATATCTATACCTATGTACAGTATGGTATACACCTCACCTTGCAAGCTTCGCGTCGTTATACCGAAAGACGTGCGAGAGTCTCGGGGAAAATACCTTGCGATTAGTTGCGACAAAATCGCGGAATAAAAATGAAAAGAAGTACGTGATAATAGAAAATGAAGACGAAGAAGAAGGTTTTACAACATTACACCGATGACGTACTTATTAATCGTAGACTGCACGATAAATGAATTCTTTTTCGTTTCTTACGTTTTTTTTTTTTTTTTTGAAAACAAAAGAAAAATAAAAAAATAGAATGAAAAACAAAACAACTCACACAAAACCTATTACTTAATATATCCTGCAGATTATAAACTATCATCGCGTCCAATGATAATATATACATGTTATATGCCAGGCGCGTTTTGTCAACCCAAACGAAAGATGAAGAAAAAGGAAAGAAAGAAAGAAAGAAAGAAAGAAAGAAAGAGACAGGCTTGCGGAATGCGACCTTCACCGACATGGCAATATAGCCTTGTGCCACATTATGCTGGCAATATATATATATACATATACATACATACACACCTATGTATGCATAAGTACGTATATACAAAATGTATATATGTACAACCTGCAGCATATTGCGAATCGCGTTTTCCAATTCTTGTACTACTTGTATTACTTTACGGACTTTGCAGACTTGTGTAATCGATCGTCGGTCTCATCGTGCACTGCTGCCAAGTAACGTGAAATATGAATTCTATAAGGTAAATGGGAAGACAATTCGACGAGAAGATCGCAGGTAACCAACCCCCCTCGCGATTCAATTTCCCGACGATATTGCGTGAACGTAAACAAACGTGAAAACAAGAAAATGGGGAAAAATTTATAACATTGTTACTTGTATAAGCATTACACGCGCGGCATTATCGTGAAATTCTTTGAGAAATAAATGAAGGAAAAACGAAAGATACACATTTATAGTGAAATCGATAGAAAATTTGGAAAACACGAAATAAAGCTAGGTGTATTATCTATACGTGACACGTTATTCTCCTCAACGAACTCGGTATTTATACTGTATATGAATATATACCGTTGAAAGTTTTCAATTCTATAATGGATATAAAAAAGAAATTCCATTAATACGCGTAACGTCCAAATTATACAAGCCAAGCACGGAAAAAACATGAAAATTAATTAAGCAAGAAAATTAAGGCCGGTCATCAAGAAGACCGTGGACAAGGTTAAAAAAAGATTCAACAATAAGATAAAATAAGTTCGTAACGTCGGGCAATAAATATTAAATCCCCGCTACAAAGGTTCGTCGTCGTACGGACGTTTATTTACAAGAAATTTAGCCGAGGATGAGGTGTTGCAAGTATCGGGCGATAGGCGACGAACGTCCAACGGCCAAAGATCTCCTCCGACTTGCATACATAGGGTATACAACTATACATACAAATATACATACATACGTATGTAAAACGTGCGTAGGGTGGGACATGACGATGAAAATCCCTTTGTCGTCCAATTAGCGCGCTTTGAAATCGCGCGAGCCCCTCTCTTTGGCTCTTTCATAGCCGACGAGTACAAGTACGGAGGTGAAATGCGAAGCAGGTATTAAAACCTCTGCTCGACCAACCTACTGTACGTTTGTACACAGCTGTATTCCACACAGGCTGCGAGATTATTCGCGTTTCGAGGAAGGAAGGAAGGAAGGAAGGAAGGAAGGAACGAAGGAACGAAGGACAGAGGAATCAAAGCCACGGAGAAAGGAAAGCAACGAGGATCACGCTGTCCGACCGATACCACAAATAATCCTCCTGATAATTATATAAGGATCAATTGAATTAAAAGCGCAAGGAAATAAGGAATCGGTTTCATTTTCTCGTTTATTGATATTATATGTATGTATGTGTGTGTTTATAGCTTTATTTGTCTCTCTGTCTATTCATGTATAAGGCAAGACAAATAATGCGGAATCATTGTGCAGGATATGAATTTTTACAACTAGTTATTATTAACGTTGTTGTTGAGGTAGGTAAAGTATTTATAACATGGACAATGACGATGAGATTTGTTTTTAAAACGCAATGAAATTTCCTGAAGCGAAAAATTGAGTTTTTGAAATCACGTGCGTGTGTGTGCGTGTGTGTTTAAATACCATGTGGCAGCGATCTTGGCATTTGCCCGAGTTTTATTTCCACTTCTTTTCGTTTCCACGTTTCGCGGGGGGTGAAACTCTTTTTCAATTTATTCACCTCCCTCGAGACTCTTCGAAAATCGTTATTAAAACGAAAACAACGAAAGAGACTCTGCGTAAGAGAGGATGATTAAGAAGAGGAAGAAAAAGAAGAGGAGAAAGAAAAAAGAACGGTATAAATTATTTGCCGCGAATATGAATTGCAGAAATGCTCGTGATCTATGAGCGACAATCGCATGGATTCCTAAATATGTAAATTGAAACCTTTCATTGCTATAATATACCCAACTTTAAGTTAGAGACGTAGAAAGCCGGATAAAAAAAAATCTCCTCGATACGTTACTGAATACGGAACAACGAATAATTGCGATAAGAAAAAAAAAAAAAAAAATGCCCGAAACCCAACGACAAATTAAATCATCGATCAGCAAGTATCAAAGTGTTTTTCTCTTATCACTTTCCATCTTTTATTCTCATCTTATCTCTGCTTCACTTTTTGTATACCGCCACTGCATAAATGTATAATATTAGACCGGTATGTGCACGACAATGTTTAGAAATAAAGCTGCTGCTGCTGCTGCAGCAGTAGAGGAAAAGCGGCGATCTACGATAAAAGCGATGCAAAGGTGGGATGGATGTGTTTATACAAGATCTCTGATTCGGATCGTAAAGAAGAATAAGAAGAAGAAAAAGAAAAAGAGGACAGCGCGAAACGCGAGTCGCATCATCCTCGTCGTCGTTACCTACTAGCTCGCAAAAGTTCCTCTCTCTCTCTCTCTCCCTCTCTCCTTCTCTATCTCCCTGCATGGACTGCGTATAAACGATATATTTGCGTCGTTATCAATACCCGAGAGCTATCATGAACGGGCGATAAAATTTGTAAACGAGAGGGCGATGCAATCACGTCGTCGTTACTTATGCCTTGCGCATCTATGTACGATGTACACGTATGTGTATATATATACACACGTGTACATGTACTTGCGTACAGAAAAAAATACGCTGTAAGTAATGATCTTTGAACTGCAACATTGATACATTATTATACACTGTAGCTGATACATGTACGGTATTTTCACAGTAGCGAGAGATGAAGTTTGTAAAATTTGAATCGATTGGACAGCGAAAGCAGCCAGAAAAAGGAACAACTCGACCCGGTTGGTCTCGAAAAAGAGAAAGTTGGTAAATAAGTAGCATGAAAGAAATGGCCAGTCGCAATCTGGGTCAGACAGAGTTGATGATAATTGAAGAGGAGAATTAAAAAAAGGTGTAAGCGCCATTTTACAACAAAAAAAAAAATCAATTCTTTACAAATTATCATGTATCATGTACCAAACTCAGCATTATCTGAAGAACAGAATTATTTAAAAAAAAAAAAAACAGCCTCTTCTTAATTCTCATCTTAAATTTTTCTTCACCTTCTGAACTTTTTCGAATGAATCGTCAACTGTACATACCGAAAGATTACGATATTATATTCCATTGAAACAATATTGTCGCGTGTAAATGCGACGTGGAATAGCGAATAGAGCTTGAAAAAGATCGCGTATCGTTACAACAACGTAACGAAAAAATTCGCGATTGAATATTACAATACCCACCCAAGGCGTCGCGACGACAAACCTGCGGAATAATGCAGGTTGATTCTGCGTCGAATCGACGGAGAGTGACTTGAAACGTTGCCAATGTAACAAGTTCGGCATTGAAACCCGAGTTCCGTGAGCCGAAGACAACAGAAATTGTTGGATGATGGTTTATATATAATATATAGGTGGCGCCCAACTTGGCACAGCGATTAAAGACGAAGCAAGGCAAGAATTCGACACATATTCGTACGCGGTAAGCGTGGAAAAATAGCGATTATACGAGGATGTAGAAGAAATAGTCCGACGTCTCGCGTATCGTCGTGCAATTTTTTTAAAACCGAAACGAAGCTGAAGCCAGCAGCCAAACGTGTGACACTTTACAAGAACATTGTAACGTTTGCCTGCTGTTATAGCTTCCAATCTCGTGTACCTGAACCATCGTCGTCTCTCTCCCGACCATCGGGTTTCTTGTACCTTACAATTTTCCACTATCGTTAAATTACCCGGACAGTCATCGTCAATATACATCCGATAACCAAATATAAGTCCCGTTACTACAAATGTTTCAGGTATACAATATACCGTATACTATATACGTACAATAAAGTTGTAAATGATAATGATAACGATGACGGTACATGGTAGAAAGTAAGAAAGGAATAAAACGTTCATTTTTATAATACCAACATTTTTGTACTTGTGGTAGAATCGGCTGATTATGAGACGAAGAGATAGTACAAGGTATAATACACAAGTCGTCGCACGGTTAAGCGGCTCTTAAGCAAGCCACTAAACTGGTTACTGCTCGAAGTTATTTTCGTTTGGAGGAAAACATCGCGGCTTCAGCTTCCACCTCCACTGTTAATGCTTTCGGGAGGAAGGGGGGGGGGGGGGAGGTCCGCCGCCACCGTTACCAGAAAACTGTTCTACAAAGGATTACGGAGACTTTACACAAACCAGACACCGGTCTTTTAATTTTTCATTGCCAACTTTGCTATTCAACCTTTTATTCCATGTATTTCCATTCACCGATTCCTTCAATCCGTGCAATATCATCTATAACCGTAATCACAGTCTCTGTGCACACGTGCGTACATATGCGTGCATATATATATATATACACACACACATACATGCATGT